>NW_026558209.1:2423687-2625729 GCF_026930045.1 Uloborus diversus
CTCAACCGACCATTGTTATGCTCAACTGCCCGCCCACTAAGCTCAACCCGCCATTGATTGGCTCCACTGACCGCCCAGTAAGCTCAACCGATAATTGATTGGCTCAAGTGTTCGCCCACTAAGCTCAACCGACCATTGATTGGCTCAACTGACCGCCCATTAAGCTCAACCGACCATTGATTGGCTCAACTACCCGCCCATTAAGTTTAACCAACCATTGATTGGCTCAACAGCCCGCCCACTAAGCTCAACAGTCCATTGATTGGCTCAACTGCGCGCCCACTAAGCTCAACCGACTATTGATTGGCTCAACTGGACGACCACTAAGCTCAACCGACCATTGATTGGCTCAACTTCCCGCCCACTAAGCTCACCCGACGATTGATTGGCACAACTGCCTGCCCACTAAGGTCAACAAACCATTGATTGACTCAACTGATCGCCCACTAAGCTCAACCGACCATTGATTGACTCAACTGATTGCCCACTAAGCTCACCCGACCATTGACTGGCTCAACTGACCGCCCACTAAGCTCAACCGACCATTGATTGACTCAACTGACCGCCCTTTAAGCTCAATCGACCATTGGTTGTCTCAACTACCCGCCCACTAAGCTCAACAGACCATTGATTTGCTCAACTGCCCGCCCACTAAGTTCAACCGACCATTGATTGGCTCAACTGCCCGCCCACTAAGCTCAACCGACCATTGATTGGCTCAACTGCCCGCCCACTAAGGTCAAAAACCATTGATTGGCACAACTGACCGCCCACTAAAATCAACCGACCATTGATTGGCTCAACTGACCGCCCATTAAGTTCAACCGACCATTGATTGGCTCAACTACCCGCCCACTAAGCTCAACCGACCATTGATTGGCTCCACTGACCGCCCACTAAGCTCAACGGATAATTGATTGGCTCAAGTGCCCGCCCACTAAGCTCAACCGACCATTGATTGGCTCAACTGACCGCCCACTAAGCTCAACCGACCATTGATTGGCTCAACTGCCCGCCCACTAAGCTCACCCGACTATTGATTGGCACAACTGCCCGCCCACTAAGGTCAACAAACCATTGATTGACTCAACTGATCGCCCACTAAGCTCAACCGACCATTGATTGACTTAACTGATCGCCCACTAAGCTCACCCGACCATTGATTGGCTCAACTGACCGCCCACTAAGCTCAACCGACCATTGATTGGCTCAACTGCCCGCCGACTAAGCTCAACCGACCATTGACTGGCTCAACTGCCCGCCCACTAAGCTCAACCGACCATTGATTGGCTCAACTGACCGCCCTTTAAGCTCAATCGACCATTGGTTGTCTCAACTACCCGCCCACTAAGCTGAACAGACCATTAATTGGTTCAACTGCCCGCCCACTAAGTTCAACCGACCATTGATTGGCTCAACTGGACGCCAACTAAGCTTAACCGACCATTGATTGGCTCAACTGCCCGCCCACTAAGCTCAACCGACCATTGATTGGCTCAACTGCCCGCCCACTAAGGTCAAAAACCATTGATTGGCTCAAGTGCCCGCCCACTAAGCTAAACCGACCATTGATTGGCTCAACTGACCGCCCACTAAGCTCAACCGACCATTGTTATGCTCAACTGCCCGCCCACTAAGCTCAACCGACCATTGATTGGCTCCACTGACCGCCCACTAAGCTCAACCCACCATTGATTGGCTCAACTGACCGCCCACTAAGCTCAACCGACCATTGGTTGGCTCCACTGACCGCCCACTAAGCTCAACCGACCATTGATTGGCTCAACTGCCCGCCCACTAAGCTCAACCGACCATTGATAGGCTCAACTGACCGCCCATTAAGTTCAACCGACCATTGATTGGCTCAACTGCCCGCCCACTAAGCTCAACAGACCATTGATTGGCTCAACTGCCCGCCCACTAAGTTCAACCGACCATTGATTGGCTCCACTGGACGCCATCTAAGCTCAACCGACCATTGATTGGCTCAACTGCCCGCCCACTAAGCTACACCGACCATTGATTGGCTCAACTGCCCGCCAACTAAGGTCAAAAACCATTGATTGGCTCAACTGACCGCCCACTAAGCTCAACCGACCATTGATTGGCTCAACTGGACGCCCTCTAAGCTCAACCGACCACTGATTTCCTTAACTGACCGCCCACTAAGCTCAACCGACCATTGATTGGCTCAACTGCCCGCCCACTAAGGTCAACAAACCATTGATTGGCTCAGCTGCCCGCCCACTAAGCTCAACCGACTCTTGATTGGCTCAAGTGGACGCCCACTAAGCTCAACCGGTCATTGATTATCTCATGTGCCCGCCCACTAGGCTCAACCGACCATTGATTGGCTCAACTGCCCGCCCACTAAGGTCAACAAACCATTGATTGATTAAACTGCCCGCCCACTAAGCTCAACCGAAATTTGATTGGCTCAACTGCCCGCCCACTAAGCTCAATCGAAATTTGATTGGCTCAACTGCCCGCCCACTAAGCTCGACCGACCTTTTATTGGCTCAACTGACCGCCCACTAAGCTCAACCGACCATTGATTAGCTCAACTGACCGCCCACTAAGTTCAAACGACCATTGACTGGCTCAACTGACCGCCCACTAAGCTCTACCGACCATTGATTGGCACAACTGACCGCCCACTAAGCTCAACCGTCCATTGACTGGCTCAACTGACCGCTCACTAAGCTCAACCGACCATTGTTATGCTCAACTGCCCGCCCACTAAGCTCAACCCACCATTGATTGGCTCCACTGACCGCCCACTAAGCTCAACCGATAATTGATTGGCTCAAGTGCCCGCCCACTAAGCTCAACCGACCATTGATTGGCTCAACTGACCGCCCATTAAGCTCAACCGACCATTGATTGGCTCAACTACCCGCCCATTAAGATTAACCAACCATTGATTGGCTCAACAGCCCGCCCACTAAGCTCAACAGTCCATTGATTGGCTCAACTGCGCGCCCACTAAGCTCAACCGACTATTGATTGGCTCAACTGGACGACCACTAAGCTCAACCGACCATTGATTGGCTCAACTTCCCGCCCACTAAGCTCACCCGACGATTGATTGGCTCAACTGCCCGCCCACTAAGGTCAAAAACCATTGATTGGCTCAAGTGCCCGCCCACTAAGCTAAACCGACCATTGATTGGCTCAACTGACCGCCCACTAAGCTCAACCGACCATTGTTATGCTCAACTGCCCGCCCACTAAGCTCAACCGACCATTGATTGGCTCCACTGACCGCCCACTAAGCTCAACCCACCATTGATTGGCTCAACTGACCGCCCACTAAGCTCAACCGACCATTGTTATGCTCAACTGCCCGCCCACTAAGCTCAAACGACCATTGGTTGGCTCCACTGACCGCCCACTAAGCTCAACCGACCATTGATTGGCTCAACTGCCCGCCCACTAAGCTCAACCGACCATTGATAGGCTCAACTGACCGCCCATTAAGTTCAACCGACCATTGATTGGCTCAACTGCCCGCCCACTAAGCTCAACAGACCATTGATTGGCTCAACTGCCCGCCCACTTAGTTCAACCGACCATTGATTGACTCCACTGGACGCCAACTAAGCTCAACCGACCATTGATTGGCTCAACTGCCCGCCCACTAAGCTACACCGACCATTGATTGGCTCAACTGCCCGCCAACTAAGGTCAAAAACCATTGATTGGCTCAACTGACCGCCCACTAAGCTCAACCGACCATTGATTGGCTCAACTGACCGCCCATTAAGTTCAACCGACCATTAATTGGCTCAATTACCCGACCACTAAGCTCAACCGAACATTGATTGGCTCAACAGCCCGCCCACTAAGCTCAACAGATCATTGATTGGCTCAACTGCCCGCCCACTCAGCTCAACCGACCATTGATTGGCACAACTGGACGCCCTCTAAGCTCAACCGACCACTGATTTCCTTAACTGACCGCCCACTAAGCTCAACCGACCATTGATTGGCTCAACTGCCAACCCACTAAGGTCAACAAACCATTGATTGGCTCAGCTGCCCGCCCACTAAGCTCAACCGACTCTTGATTGGCTCAAGTGGACGCCCACTAAGCTCAACCGGCCATTGATTATCTCATGTGCCCGCCCACTAGGCTCAACCGACCATTGATTGGCTCAACTGCCCGCCCACTAAGGTCAACAAACCATTGATTGATTAAACTGCCCGCCCACTAAGCTCAACCGAAATTTGATTGGCTCAACTGCCCGCCCACTAAGCTCAATCGAAATTTGATTGGCTCAACTGCCCGCCCACTAAGCTCGACCGACCTTTTATTGGCTCAACTGACCGCCCACTAAGCTCAACCGACCATTGATTAGTTCAACTGACCGCCCACTAAGCTCAACCGACCATTGATTGGCTCAACTGACCGCCCACTAAGTTCAACCGACCATTGACTGGCTCAACTGACCGCCCACTAAGATCTACCGACCATTGATTGGCACAAATGACCGCCCACTAAGCTCAACCGTCCATTGACTGGCTCAACTGACCGCTCACTAAGCTCAACCGACCATTGTTATGCTCAACTGCCTGCCCACTAAGCTCAACCCACCATTGATTGGCTCCACTGACCGCCCACTAAGCTCAACCGATAATTGATTGGCTCAAGTGCCCGCCCACTAAGCTCAACCGACCATTGATTGGCTCAACTGACCGCCCGTTAAGCTCAACCGACCATTGATTGGCTCAACTACCCGCCCATTAAGTTTAACCAACCATTAATTGGCTCAACAGCCCGCCCACTAAGCTCAACAGTCCATTGATTGGCTCAACTGCGCGCCCACTAAGCTCAACCGACTATTGATTGGCACAACTGCCTGCCCACTAAGGTCAACAAACCATTGATTGACTCAACTGATCGCCCACTAAGCTCAACCGACCATTGATTGATCAACTGATTGCCCACTAAGCTCACCCGACCATTGATTGGCTCAACTGACCGCCCACTAAGCTCAACCGACCATTGATTGGCTCAACTGACCGCCCTTTAAGCTCAATCGACCATTGGTTGTCTCAACTACCCGCCCACTAAGCTGAACAGACCATTGATTGGTTCAACTGCCCGCCCACTAAGTTCAACCGACCAATGATTGGCTCAACTGGACGCCAACTAAGCTCAACCGACCATTGATTGGCTCAATTGCCCGCCCACTAAGCTCAACCGACCATTGATTGGCTCCACTGACCGCCCACTAAGCTCAACGGATAATTGATTGGCTCAAGTGCCCGCCCACTAAGCTCAACCGACCATTGATTGGCTCAACTGCCCGCCCACTAAGCTCACCCGACTATTGATTGGCACAACTGCCCGCCCACTAAGGTCAACAAACCATTGATTGACTCAACTGATCGCCCACTACGCTCAACCGACCATTGATTGACTCAACTGATCGCCCACTAAGCTCACCCGACCATTGATTGGCTCAACTGCCCGCCCACTAAGCTCAACCGACCATTGATAGGCTCAACTGACTGCCCATTAAGTTCAACCGACCATTGATTGGCTCAACTGCCCGCCCACTAAGCTCAACAGACCATTGATTGGCTCAACTGCCCGCCCACTAAGTTCAACCGACCATTGATTGGCTCCACTGGACGCCAACTAAGCTCGACCGACCATTGATTGGCTCAACTGCCCGCCCACTAAGCTCAACCGACCATTGATTGGCTCAACTGACCGCCCATTAAGTTCAACCGACCATTGATTGGCTCAACTACCCGACCACTAAGCTCAACCGAACATTGATTGGCTCAACAGCCCGCCCACTAAGCTCAACAGACCATTGATTGGCTCAACTGCCCGCCCACTCAGCTTAACCGACCATTGATTGACTCAACTGATCGCCCACTAAGCTCAACCGACCATTGATTGACTCAACTGACCACCCATTAAGTTCAACCGACCATTGATTGGCTCAACTGACCGCCCACTAAGCTCAACCGACCATTGATTGACTCAACTGACCGCCCACTAAGCTCAACAGACCATTGGTTGTCTCAACTACCCGCCCACTAAGCTCAACAGACCATTGATTTGCTCAACTGGACGCCCTCTAAGCTCAACAGACCACTGATTTCCTTAACTGACCGCCCACTAAGCTCAACCGACCATTGATTGGCTCAACTGCCCGCCCACTAAGGTCAACAAACCATTGATTGGCACAACTGACCGCCCACTAAGCTCAACCGACTCTTGATTGGCTCAAGTGGACGCCCACTAAGCTCAACCGGCCATTGATTACCTCATGTGCCCGCCCACTAGGCTCAACCGACCATTGATTGGCTCAATTGCCCGCCCACTAAGGTCAACAAACCATTGATTGATTAAACGTCCCGCCCACTAAGCTCAACCGAAATTTGATTGGCTCAACTGCGCGCCCACTAAGCTCAATCGAAATTTTATTGGCTCAACTGCCCGCCCACTAAGCTCGACCGACCTTTTATTGGATTACTGACCGCCCACTAAGCTCAACCGACCATTGATT
Source organism: Uloborus diversus (assembly GCF_026930045.1). NCBI lineage: Eukaryota > Metazoa > Arthropoda > Arachnida > Araneae > Uloboridae > Uloborus > Uloborus diversus. The sequence continues at coordinate 2,430,218 of NW_026558209.1, forward strand.
AGCTCAACTGACCGCCCACTAAGCTCAACCGACCATTGATTGGCTCAACTGACCGCCCACAAGTTCAACCGACCATTGACTGGCTCAACTGACCGCCCACTAAGCTCTACCGACCATTGATTGGCACAACTGACCGCCCACTAAGCTCAACCGTCCATTGACTGGCTCAACTGACCGCTCACTAAGCTCAACCGACCATTGTTATGCTCAACTGCCCGCCCACTAAGCTCAACCCACCATTGGTTGGCTCCACTGACCGCCCACTAAGCTCAACCGATAATTGATTGGCTCAAGTGCCCGCCCACTAAGCTCAACCGACCATTGATTGGCTCAACTGACCGCCCATTAAGCTCAACCGACCATTGATTGGCTCAACTACCCGCCCATTAAGTTTAACCAACCATTGATTGGCTCAACAGCCCGCCCACTAAGCTCAACAGTCCATTGATTGGCTCAACTGCGCGCCCACTAAGCTCAACCGACTATTGATTGGCTCAACTGGACGACCACTAAGCTCAACCGACCATTGATTGGCTCAACTTCCCGCCCACTAAGCTCACCCGACGATTGATTGGCACAACTGCCTGCCCACTAAGGTCAACAAACCATTGATTGACTCAACTGATCGCCCACTAAGCTCAACCGACCATTGATTGACTCAACTGATTGCCCACTAAGCTCACCCGACCATTGACTGGCTCAACTGACCGCCCACTAAGCTCAACCGACCATTGATTGACTCAACTGACCGCCCTTTAAGCTCAATCGACCATTGGTTGTCTCAACTACGCGCCCACTAAGCTCAACAGACCATTGATTTGCTCAACTGCCCGCCCACTAAGTTCAACCGACCATTGATTGGCTCAACTGCCCGCCCACTAAGGTCAAAAACCATTGATTGGCACAACTGACCGCCCACTAAAATCAACCGACCATTGATTGGCTCAACTGACCGCCCATTAAGTTCAACCGACCATTGATTGGCTCAACTACCCGCCCACTAAGCTCAACCGACCATTGATTGGCTCCTCTGACCGCCCACTAAGCTCAACGGATAATTGATTGGCTCAAGTGCCCGCCCACTAAGCTCAACCGACCATTGATTGGCTCAACTGACCGCCCACTAAGCTCAACCGACCATTGATTGGCTCAACTGCCCGCCCACTAAGCTCACCCGACTATTGATTGGCACAACTGCCCGCCCACTAAGGTCAACAAACCATTGATTGACTCAACTGATCGCCCACTAAGCTCAACCGACCATTGATTGACTCAACTGATCGCCCACTAAGCTCACCCGACCATTGATTGGCTCAACTGACCGCCCACTAAGCTCAACCGACCATTGATTGGCTCAACTGCCCGCCGACTAAGCTCAACCGACCATTGACTGGCTCAACTGCCCGCCCACTAAGCTCAACCGACCATTGATTGGCTCAACTGACCGCCCTTTAAGCTCAATCGACCATTGGTTGTCTCAACTACCCGCCCACTAAGCTGAACAGACCATTGATTGGTTCAACTGCCCGCCCACTAAGTTCAACCGACCATTGATTGGCTCAACTGGACGCCAACTAAGCTTAACCGACCATTGATTGGCTCAACTGCCCGCCCACTAAGCTCAACCGACCATTGATTGGCTCAACTGACCGCCCATTAAGTTCAACCGACCATTGATTGGCTCAACTGCCCGCCCACTAAGCTCAACAGACCATTGATTGGCTCAACTGCCCGCCCACTAAGTTCAACCGACCATTGATTGGCTCCACTGGACGCCATCTAAGCTCAACCGACCATTGATTGGCTCAACTGCCCGCCCACTAAGCTACACCGACCATTGATTGGCTCAACTGCCCGCCAACTAAGGTCAAAAACCATTGATTGGCTCAACTGACCGCCCACTAAGCTCAACCGACCATTGATTGGCTCAACTGACCGCCCATTAAGTTCAACCGACCATTAATTGGCTCAACTACCCGACCACTAAGCTCAACCGAACATTGATTGGCTCAACAGCCCGCCCACTAAGCTCAACAGACCATTGATTGGCTCAACTGCCCGCCCACTCAGCTCAACCGACCATTGATTGACTCAACTGGACGCCCTCTAAGCTCAACCGACCACTGATTTCCTTAACTGACCGCCCACTAAGCTCAACCGACCATTGATTGGCTCAACTGCCCGCCCACTAAGGTCAACAAACCATTGATTGGCTCAGCTGCCCGCCCACTAAGCTCAACCGACTCTTGATTGGCTCAAGTGGACGCCCACTAAGCTCAACCGGCCATTGATTATCTCATGTGCCCGCCCACTAGGCTCAACCGACCATTGATTGGCTCAACTGCCCGCCCACTAAGGTCAACAAACCATTGATTGATTAAACTGCCCGCCCACTAAGCTCAACCGAAATTTGATTGGCTCAACTGCCCGCCCACTAAGCTCAATCGAAATTTGATTGGCTCAACTGCCTGTCCACTAAGCTCGACCGACCTTTTATTGGCTCAACTGACCGCCCACTAAGCTCAACCGACCTTTTATTGGCTCAACTGACCGCCCACTAAGCTCAACCGACCATTGATTAGCTCAACTGACCGCCCACTAAGTTCAACCGACCATTGACTGGCTCAACTGACCGCCCACTAAGCTCTACCGACCATTGATTGGCACAACTGACCGCCCACTAAGCTCAACCGTCCATTGACTGGCTCAACTGACCGCTCACTAAGCTCAACCGACCATTGTTATGCTCAACTGCCCGCCCACTAAGCTCAACCCACCATTGATTGGCTCCACTGACCGCCCACTAAGCTCAACCGATAATTGATTGGCTCAAGTGCCCGCCCACTAAGCTCAACCGACCATTGATTGGCTCAACTGACCGCCCATTAAGCTCAACCGACCATTGATTGGCTCAACTACCCGCCCATTAAGATTAACCAACCATTGATTGGCTCAACAGCCCGCCCACTAAGCTCAACAGTCCATTGATTGGCTCAACTGCGCGCCCACTAAGCTCAACCGACTATTGATTGGCTCAACTGGACGACCACTAAGCTCAACCGACCATTGATTGGCTCAACTTCCCGCCCACTAAGCTCACCCGACGATTGATTGGCACAACTGCCTGCCCACTAAGGTCAACAAACCATTGATTGACTCAACTGATCGCCCACTAAGCTCAACCGACCATTGATTGACTCAACTGATTGCCCACTAAGCTCACCCGACCATTGACTGGCTCAACTGACCGCCCACTAAGCTCAACCGACCATTGATTGACTCAACTGACCGCCCTTTAAGCTCAATCGACCATTGGTTGTCTCAACTACCCGCCCACTAAGCTCAACAGACCATTGATTTGCTCAACTGCCCGCCCACTAAGTTCAACCGACCATTGATTGGCTCAACTGCCCGCCCACTAAGCTCAACCGACCATTGATTGGCTCAACTGCCCGCCCACTAAGGTCAAAAACCATTGATTGGCACAACTGACCGCCCACTAAAATCAACCGACCATTGATTGGCTCAACTGACCGCCCATTAAGTTCAACCGACCATTGATTTTCTCAACTACCCGCCCACTAAGCTCAACCGACCATTGATTGGCTCCACTGACCGCCCACTAAGCTCAACGGATAATTGATTGGCTCAAGTGCCCGCCCACTAAGCTCAACCGACCATTGATTGGCTCAACTGACCGCCCACTAAGCTCAACCGACCATTGATTGGCTCAACTGCCCGCCCACTAAGCTCACCCGACTATTGATTGGCACAACTGCCCGCCCACTAAGGTCAACAAACCATTGATTGACTCAACTGATCGCCCACTAAGCTCAACCGACCATTGATTGACTCAACTGATCGCCCACTAAGCTCACCCGACCATTGATTGGCTCAACAGACCGCCCACTAAGCTCAACCGACCATTGATTGGCTCAACTGCCCGCCGACTAAGCTCAACCGACCATTGACTGGCTCAACTGCCCGCCCACTAAGCTCAACCGACCATTGATTGGCTCAACTGACCGCCCTTTAAGCTCAATCGACCATTGGTTGTCTCAACTACCCGCCCACTAAGCTGAACAGACCATTGATTGGTTCAACTGCCCGCCCACTAAGCTCAACCGACCATTGATTGGCTCAACTGCCCGCCCACTAAGGTCAAAAACCATTGATTGGCTCAAGTGCCCGCCCACTAAGCTAAACCGACCATTGATTGGCTCAACTGACCGCCCACTAAGTTCAACCGACCATTGATTGGCTCAACTGCCCGCCCACTAAGCTCAACAGACCATTGATTGGCTCAACTGCCCGCCCACTAAGTTCAACCGACCATTGATTGGCTCCACTGGACGCCATCTAAGCTCAACCGACCATTGATTGGCTCAACTGCCCGCCCACTAAGCTACACCGACCATTGATTGGCTCAACTGCCCGCCAACTAAGGTCAAAAACCATTGATTGGCTCAACTGACCGCCCACTAAGCTCAACCGACCATTGATTGGCTCAACTGACCGCCCATTAAGTTCAACCGACCATTAATTGGCTCAACTACCCGACCACTAAGCTCAACTGAACATTGATTGGCTCAACAGCCCGCCCACTCAGCTCAACCGACCATTGATTGGCACAACTGGACGCCCTCTAAGCTCAACCGACCACTGATTTCCTTAACTGACCGCCCACTAAGCTCAACCGACCATTGATTGGCTCAACTGCCCGCCCACTAAGGTCAACAAACCATTGATTGGCTCAGCTGCCCGCCCACTAAGCTCAACCGACTCTTGATTGGCTCAAGTGGACGCCCACTAAGCGCAACCGGCCATTGATTATCTCATGTGCCCGCCCACTAGGCTCAACCGACCATTGATTGGCTCAACTGCCCGCCCACTAAGGTCAACAAACCATTGATTGATTAAACTGCCCGCCCACTAAGCTCAACCGAAATTTGATTGGCTCAACTGCCCGCCCACTAAGCTCAATCGAAATTTGATTGGCTCAACTGCCTGTCCACTAAGCTCGACCGACCTTTTATTGGCTCAACTGACCGCCCACTAAGCTCAACCGACCATTGATTAGCTCAACTGACCGCCCACTAAGTTCAACCGACCATTGACTGGCTCAACTGACCGCCCACTAAGCTCTACCGACCATTGATTGGCACAACTGACCGCCCACTAAGCTCAACCGTCCATTGACTGGCTCAACTGACCGCTCACTAAGCTCAACCGACCATTGTTATGCTCAACTGCCCGCCCACTAAGCTCAACCCACCATTGATTGGCTCCACTGACCGCCCACTAAGCTCAACCGATAATTGATTGGCTCAAGTGCCCGCCCACTAAGCTCAACCGACCATTGATTGGCTCAACTGACCGCCCATTAAGCTCAACCGACCATTGATTGGCTCAACTACCCGCCCATTAAGATTAACCAACCATTGATTGGCTCAACAGCCCGCCCACTAAGCTCAACAGTCCATTGATTGGCTCAACTGCGCGCCCACTAAGCTCAACCGACTATTGATTGGCTCAACTGGACGACCACTAAGCTCAACCGACCATTGATTGGCTCAACTTCCCGCCCACTAAGCTCACCCGACGATTGATTGGCACAACTGCCTGCCCACTAAGGTCAACAAACCATTGATTGACTCAACTGATCGCCCACTAAGCTCAACCGACCATTGATTGACTCAACTGATTGCCCACTAAGCTCACCCGACCATTGACTGGCTCAACTACCCGCCCACTAAGCTCAACAGACCATTGATTTGCTCAACTGCCCGCCCACTAAGTTCAACCGAACATTGATTGGCTCAACTGCCCGCCCACTAAGCTCAACCGACCATTGATTGGCTCAACTGCCCGCCCACTAAGGTCAAAAACCATTGATTGGCACAACTGACCGCCCACTAAAATCAACCGACCATTGATTGGCTCAACTGACCGCCCATTAAGTTCAACCGACCATTGATTGGCTCAACTACCCGCCCACTAAGCTCAACCGACCATTGATTGGCTCCACTGACCGCCCACTAAGCTCAACGGATAATTGATTGGCTCAAGTGCCCGCCCACTAAGCTCAACCGACCATTGATTGGCTCAACTGACCGCCCACTAAGCTCAACCGACCATTGATTGGCTCAACTGCCCGCCCACTAAGCTCACCCGACTATTGATTGGCACAACTGCCCGCCCACTAAGGTCAACAAACCATTGATTGACTCAACTGATCGCCCACTAAGCTCAACCGACCATTGATTGACTCAACTGATCGCCCACTAAGCTCACCCGACCATTGATTGGCTCAACTGACCGCCCACTAACCTCAACCGACCATTGATTGGCTCAACTGCCCGCCGACTAAGCTCAACCGACCATTGACTGGCTCAACTGCCCGCCCACTAAGCTCAACCGACCATTGATTGGCTCAACTGACCGCCCTTTAAGCTCAATCGACCATTGGTTGTCTCAACTACCCGCCCACTAAGCTGAACAGACCATTGATTGGTTCAACTGCCCGCCCACTAAGCTCAACCGACCATTGATTGGCTCAACTGCCCGCCCACTAAGTTCAACCGACCATTGATTGGCTCAACTGGACGCCAACTAAGCTTAACCGACCATTGATTGGCTCAACTGCCCGCCCACTAAGCTCAACCGACCATTGATTGGCTCAACTGACCGCCCATTAAGTTCAACCGACCATTGATTGGCTCAACTGCCCGCCCACTAAGCTCAACAGACCATTGATTGGCTCAACTGCCCGCCCACTAAGTTCAACCGACCATTGATTGGCTCCACTGGACGCCATCTAAGCTCAACCGACCATTGATTGGCTCAACTGCCCGCCCACTAAGCTACACCGACCATTGATTGGCTCAACTGCCCGCCAACTAAGGTCAAAAACCATTGATTGGCTCAACTGACCGCCCACTAAGCTCAACCGACCATTGATTGGCTCAACTGACCGCCCATTAAGTTCAACCGACCATTAATTGGCTCAACTACCCGACCACTAAGCTCAACCGAACATTGATTGGCTCAACAGCCCGCCCACTAAGCTCAACAGACCATTGATTGGCTCAACTGCCCGCCCACTCAGCTCAACCGACCATTGATTGGCTCAACTGGACGCCCTCTAAGCTCAACCGACCACTGATTTCCTTAACTGACCGCCCACTAAGCTCAACCGACCATTGATTGGCTCAACTGCCCGCCCACTAAGGTCAACAAACCATTGATTGGCTCAGCTGCCCGCCCACTAAGCTCAACCGACTCTTGATTGGCTCAAGTGGACGCCCACTAAGCTCAACCGGCCATTGATTATCTCATGTGCCCGCCCACTAGGCTCAACCGACCATTGATACGCTCAACTGCCCGCCCACTAAGGTCAACAAACCATTGATTGATTAAACTGCCCGCCCACTAAGCTCAACCGAAATTTGATTGGCTCAACTGCCCGCCCACTAAGCTCAATCGAAATTTGATTGGCTCAACTGCCCGCCCACTAAGCTCGACCGACCTTTTATTGGCTCAACTGACCGCCCACTAAGCTCAACCGACCATTGATTAGCTCAATTGACCGCCCACTAAGCTCAACCGTCCATTGACTGGCTCAACTGACCGCTCACTAAGCTCAACCGACCATTGTTATGCTCAACTGCCTGCCCACTAAGCTCAACCCACCATTGATTGGCTCCACTGACCGCCCACTAAGCTCAACCGATAATTGATTGGCTCAAGTGCCCGCCCACTAAGCTCAACCGACCATTGTTATGCTCAACTGCCCGCCCACTAAGCTCAACCGACCATTGATTGGCTCAACTGCCCGCCCACTAAGCTCAACAGACCATTGATTGGCTCAACTGCCCGCCCACTAAGTTCAACCGACCATTGATTGGCTCCACTGGACGCCAACTAAGCTCAACCGACCATTGATTGGCTCAACTGCCCGCCCACTAAGCTACACCGACCATTGATTGGCTCAACTGCCCGCCAACTAAGGTCAAAAACCATTGATTGGCTCAACTGACCGCCCACTAAGCTCAACCGACCATTGATTGGCTCAACTGACCGCCCATTAAGTTCAACCGACCATTAATTGGCTCAACTACCCGACCACTAAGCTCAACCGAACATTGATTGGCTCAACAGCCCGCCCACTAAGCTCAACAGACCATTGATTGGCTCAACTGCCCGCCCACTCAGCTCAACCGACCATTGATTGGCTCAACTGGACGCCCTCTAAGCTCAACCGACCACTGATTTCCTTAACTGACCGCCCACTAAGCTCAACCGACCATTGATTGGCTCAACTGCCCGCCCACTAAGGTCAACAAACCATTGATTGGCTCAGCTGCCCGCCCACTAAGCTCAACCGACTCTTGATTGGCTCAAGTGGACGCCCACTAAGCTCAACCGGCCATTGATTATCTCATGTGCCCGCCCACTAGGCTCAACCGACCATTGATATGCTCAACTGCCCGCCCACTAAGGTCAACAAACCATTGATTGATTAAACTGCCCGCCCACTAAGCTCAACCGAAATTTGATTGGCTCAACTGCCCGCCCACTAAGCTCAATCGAAATTTGATTGGCTCAACTGCCCGCCCACTAAGCTCGACCGACCTTTTATTGGCTCAACTGACCGCCCACTAAGCTCAACCGACCATTGATTAGCTCAACTGACCGCCCACTAAGCTCAACCGACCATTGATTGGCTCAACTGACCCTCCACTAAGTTCAACCGACCATTGACTGGCTCAACTGACCGCCCACTAAGCTCTACCGACCATTGATTGGCACAAATGACCGCCCACTAAGCTCAACCGTCCATTGACTGGCTCAACTGACCGCTCACTAAGCTCAACCGACCATTGTTATGCTCAACTGCCTGCCCACTAAGCTCAACCCACCATTGATTGGCTCCACTGACCGCCCACTAAGCTCAACCGATAATTGATTGGCTCAAGTGCCCGCCCACTAAGCTCAACCGACCATTGATTGGCTCAACTGACCGCCCATTAAGTTTAACCAACCATTAATTGGCTCAACAGCCCGCCCACTAAGCTCAACAGTCCATTGATTGGCTCAACTGCGCTCCCACTAAGCTCAACCGACTATTGATTGGCTCAACTGGACGACCACTAAGCTCAACCGACCATTGATTGGCTCAACTTCCCGCCCACTAAGCTCACCCGACGATTGATTGGCACAACTGCCTGCCCACTAAGGTCAACAAACCATTGATTGACTCAACTGATCGCCCACTAAGCTCAACCGACCATTGATTGACTCAACTGATTGCCCACTAAGGTCACCCGACCATTGATTGGCTCAACTGACCGCCCACTAAGCTCAACCGACCATTGATTGACTCAAATGACCGCCCTTTAAGCTCAATCGACCATTGGTTGTCTCAACTACCCGCCCACTAAGCTCAACAGACCATTGATTTGCTCAACTGCCCGCCCACTAAGTTCAACCGACCATTGATTGGCTCAACTGCCCGCCCACTAAGCTCAACCGACCATTGATTGGCTCAACTGCCCGCCCACTAAGGTCAAAAACCATTGATTGGCTCAAGTGCCCGCCCACTAAGCTCAACCGACCATTGATTGGCTCAACTGACCGCCCATTAAGCTCAACCGACCATTGATTGGCTCAACTACCCGCCCATTAAGTTTAACCAACCATTGATTGTCTCAACAGCCCGTCCACTAAGCTCAACAGTCCATTGATTGGCTTAACCGCCCGTCCACTAATTTCAACCGACCATTGATTGGCTCAACTACCCGCCCACTAAGCTCAACCGAACATTGATTGGCTGAACTGCCCGCCCACGAAACTTAACCGACCATTGATTTGCTCAACTGCCCGCCGACTAAGCTCAACCGACCATTGACTGGCTCAACTGCCAGCCCACTAAGCTCAACCGACCATTGATTGGCTCAACTGATCGCCCACTAAGCTCAACCGACCTTTGATTGGCTCAACTGACCGCCCACTAAGCTCAACCGACCATTGATTGACTCAACTGACCGCCCACTAAGCTCAACCGACCATTGATTGGCTCAACTGACCGCCCACTAAGCTCAACCGACCATTGATTGGCTCAACTGACCGCCCACACTAAGCTCAACCGACCATTGTTATGCCCAACTGCCCGCTCACTAAGCTCAACCGACCATTTATTGGCTCCACTGACCGCCCACTAAGCTCAACCGACCATTGATTGGCTCAACTGCCCGCCCACTAAGGTCAAAAACCATTGATTGGCGCAACTGACCGCCCAGTAAGCTCAACCGACCATTGATTGGCTCAACTGACCGCCCATTAAGTTCAACCGACCATTGATTGGCTCAACTACCCGACCACTAAGCTCAACCGACCATTGATTGGCTGAACAGCCCGCCCACTAAGCTCAACAGAACATTGATTGGCTAAACTGCCCGCCCACTAAGCTCAACCGACCATTGATTGGCTCAACTGGACGTCCACTAAACTCAACCGACCATTGGCTCAACTGCCCGCCCACTAAGCTCAACCGACCTTTGATTTGCTCAACTGATCGCCCACTAAGCTCAACCGACCATTGTTATGCTCAACTGCCCGCCCACTAAGCTCAAACGACCATTGATTGGCTCCACTGACTGCCCACTAAGCTCAACCGACCATTGATTGGCTCAACTGCCCGCCCACTAAGCTCAACCGACCATTGATAGGCTCAGCTGCCCGCCCACTAAGCTCAACCGACTCTTGATTGGCTCAAGTGGACGCCCACTAAGCTCAACCGGCCATTGATTATCTCATGTGCCCGCCCACTAGGCTCAACCGACCATTGATATGCTCAACTGCCCGCCCACTAAGGTCAACAAACCATTGATTGATTACACTGCCCGCCCACTAAGCTCAACCGAAATTTGATTGGCTCAACTGCCCGCCCACTAAGCTCAATCGAAATTTGATTGGCTCAACTGCCCGCCCACTAAGCTCGACCGACCTTTTATTGGCTCAACTGACCGCCCACTAAGCTCAACCGACCATTGATTAGCTCAACTGACCGCCCACTAAGCTCAACCGACCATTGATTGGCTCAACTGACCCTCCACTAAGTTCAACCGACCATTGACTGGCTCAACTGACCGCCCACTAAGCTCTACCGACCATTGATTGGCACAAATGACCGCCCACTAAGCTCAACCGTCCATTGACTGGCTCAACTGACCGCTCACTAAGCTCAACCGACCATTGTTATGCTCAACTGCCTGCCCACTAAGCTCAACCCACCATTGATTGGCTCCACTGACCGCCCACTAAGCTCAACCGATAATTGATTGGCTCAAGTGCCCGCCCACTAAGCTCAACCGACCATTGATTGGCTCAACTGACCGCCCGTTAAGCTCAACCGACCATTGATTGTCTCAACTACCCGCCCACTAAGCTCAACAGACCATTGATTTGCTCAACTGCCCGCCCACTAAGTTCAACCGACCATTGATTGGCTCAACTGCCCGCCCACTAAGCTCAACCGACCATTGATTGGCTCAACTGCCCGCCCACTAAGGTCAAAAACCATTGATTGGCTCAAGTGCCCGCCCACTAAGCTCAACCGACCATTGATTGGCTCAACTGACCGCCCATTAAGCTCAACCGACCATTGATTGGCTCAACTACCCGCCCATTAAGTTTAACCAACCATTGATTGTCTCAACAGCCCGTCCACTAAGCTCAACAGTCCATTGATTGGCTTAACCGCCCGTCCACTAATTTCAACCGACCATTGATTGGCTCAACTACCCGCCCACTAAGCTCAACCGAACATTGATTGGCTGAACTGCCCGCCCACGAAACTTAACCGACCATTGATTTGCTCAACTGCCCGCCGACTAAGCTCAACCGACCATTGACTGGCTCAACTGCCAGCCCACTAAGCTCAACCGACCATTGATTGGCTCAACTGATCGCCCACTAAGCTCAACCGACCTTTGATTGGCTCAACTGACCGCCCACTAAGCTCAACCGACCATTGATTGACTCAACTGACCGCCCACTAAGCTCAACCGACCATTGATTGGCTCAACTGACCGCCCACTAAGCTCAACCGACCATTGATTGGCTCAACTGACCGCCCACACTAAGCTCAACCGACCATTGTTATGCCCAACTGCCCGCTCACTAAGCTCAACCGACCATTTATTGGCTCCACTGACCGCCCACTAAGCTCAACCGACCATTGATTGGCTCAACTGCCCGCCCACTAAGGTCAAAAACCATTGATTGGCGCAACTGACCGCCCAGTAAGCTCAACCGACCATTGATTGGCTCAACTGACCGCCCATTAAGTTCAACCGACCATTGATTGGCTCAACTACCCGACCACTAAGCTCAACCGACCATTGATTGGCTCAACAGCCCGCCCACTAAGCTCAACAGAACATTGATTGGCTAAACTGCCCGCCCACTAAGCTCAACCGACCATTGATTGGCTCAACTGGACGTCCACTAAACTCAACCGACCATTGGCTCAACTGCCCGCCCACTAAGCTCAACCGACCTTTGATTTGCTCAACTGATCGCCCACTAAGCTCAACCGACCATTGTTATGCTCAACTGCCCGCCCACTAAGCTCAAACGACCATTGATTGGCTCCACTGACCGCCCACTAAGCTCAACCGACCATTGATTGGCTCAACTGCCCGCCCACTAAGCTCAACCGACCATTGATAGGCTCAACTGACCGCCCATTAAGCTCAACCGACTATTGATTGGCTCAACTAAACGCCCACTAAGCTCAACCGACCATTGATTGGCTCAATTGCCCGCCCACTAAGCTCAACCGACCATTGATTGGCTCAATTGCCCGCCCACTAAGCTCAACTGACCATTGATTGGCTCAACTGCCCGCCCACTAAGCTCAACCGACCATTGATTGGCTCAATTGCCCGCCCACTAAGCTCAACCTACCATTGATTGGCTCAATTGCCCGCCCACTAAGCTCAACCGACCATTGATTGGCTCAACTGCCCGCCCACTAAGCTCAACCGACAATTGATTGTCTCAACTGACCGCCCTTTAAGCTCAATCGACCATTGATTGTCTGAACTACGCGCCCACTAAGCTCAACCGACCATTGATTGCTTTGCATAAGTTCAACTGAATATTGATTAGTTTAACTGATCATAGAGTAAGTTCAACTGACCATTCATTGGGTCATCTAACCGCCCAGTAAACTCCATTGACCGCATTGATTGAATTAACTGATTTCTCAGTAAGCACAACTGACCGAACAATAAGCTCAACTGACCACTATTTTTCTGCACTAACGGTCCATTAAGCACCATTGACCATTCATTAAGTCAACTGACCACTGAGTAAGTTCAACTGACCATTGATTCGCTAAACTAACAATTGATTGGCTCAAATGACCGCACGGTAAGCTCAGATTACCATTGATTGGCTAAACTAGCGCCCAGATCCTCTAGATTATGAAATGAAAAGTAGAATTGGGGTAGATATTAGGGTGGGCTGAAAAAACTTTTTTTTGGAAATCTGTTTTTGGATAGTGTGGAAAAGTTGCTATAAGGGCCTGTTGTCTCCCTCAAAAAATTTCGCTAAATAAACTGCGGGTTGAAAAAAATAAATAAATTTGAAAATAATTCCAGCGAACAGTAGAAGTAACAGTCAGTGAATCAGTTTTAACACTCAAAGACGTTTATACATTTCGTAGAATACTTAGCTGCGCCAATTTAAGACTGAAACATGGAGAAAATGAAAAAAAAAAAAGACAGGAATAGTTAAAAAGGTAGTTTTGAAATAAGTACTTATCTTGAAATATTACGTAAATGGTGCATAACTTAAAATGTACATTGAAAATTCAATCAATTTTATGTGACATTTGTTCGCCAATTAAAAAAATTCACACACTCAAATAAATACAAGATAAAATTTTTTTAATCTGCGGTTCCCATTGTTTCTCCTGGTTAATAAACGTCTCTCAATTGCCTTTATTATTCCAAGGATTATTGAGCAATCACGATTGCTTATTGTTCTCACTTGACTGTTTTTGGTGTGCTATCATTTTATTTTTCCACCGCCACCCTCCGCACCATCACCGTCCTCACGATGAAGCTCCTCTAGCGAAAGCCATCTCCAGGTTGCATCCATGTCCTACACACACGCGCATACATACACAACTGCACACACGGGCATACATACACAACTACACACACATACACAAACACATACACACACGCATACATACACCTACACATACACACACACAAAAACATACACACACATACACACAAATACCCAGACATTCATGCCTGCACACAGACACAAACACATATGCCTACACACACATACACATACCCCCTACACACATTCATACACACAACTACCCACACACTTATGCCAGCACACAGACACAAACACAGATGCCTACACACACATACACATACCCCCTACACACAAACACACATACCCCCCACTCACATACATACACTCGTGATTGCGAAAAACATAATTTGAATTCAAGATGTCAAAATTCAAATTAATTTTTCTTTTTTTTTTACTACTATTTTAGATGTATTTCGCTAACAGCTGGTGAAACTGCAAAAGAAGAGTATTATCGGCTTTACGAGAAAGTGCAATATGAGCTTGCTCAACTTATCGGCTATTGGATGCGACGGAACAACTGTCATTACGGATGGAAAGGTGAAGTAATTCGTTTACTTCAGACATATGTCAAAAGACTTTTCACAGTGGAACATATGTCTGCTGTATACTTATGAGTTGCCGCAGAGGCATCTTATTCTGGAAATGGACGGTTGCACAAAGGACCACATTCATACTCTGGAGCTATCGGACATGCAGAGTTCGTACTCAATTTCAGAAATAAAATGAAGTAGTTTTGAAGGAGTAAAATGAGATTTTGAAGGAGTACTAATGGAGTGTCACCCTTTATCACAAAGTGTCACATTCACCCCAAACTTCTCTTGTCACGTCATATTTTTTACAAACATATTGCTACAATAACTGAGTGATGTCACTTTGTGTCACTCTCTCTCTCTTCCCCTTGTCACAATTTCATGAGCCCGTCTCCTCCTCAAGACATGACATCACTTGTGGATGGCCCTTTCTACAATATCATAACTGCAATTAACTAAGCAATTGTTTTTTTTTTAAAGCAATCACTTAATGTAGTATATTTACTTATGCAGTTTTAAATATTTAAATAATAATTAGACAACTTGACTTTTGCTGCTGAGAGTGGAGGAGGGAAAAACAATCATCATAAAACTTGAAAAAATAGCCAAGCACCATTTAAGCACGTTTTACTTCACTTATGAAATGTCTTAGTCTTCTAATAAAAATTTCACCTTCAACTTTTATGAATTAACTATGATCAATTTGTAAATCAAAAAAAAAAATAAATAAATAAATAAATAAATGCACCAAATTACTACATTAAAATCGCCTTAGTGACGAAGTTAGTTGTCAATCGAAGTATTTTAAGTTTCTGTTATAGAGGAAGATTATGTGGACTTGAACTCAAAAAGAAGGAGTTTTGAAGGAGATAAAACTAAAATGAAGGAGTTTGAAGGGCCCTTCAAAAGAATTTTATAAATGAAGGAGTATTGGAGGAGTTTTGAAGGAGCGTACGAACCCTGCAGTGCTCAAATTTGATAAAATAAGACTGCAATCTTCTGGCTTTGGATGCGGAAGATATACAATATTTAAGTACCGAACAACGGTATTTGTATCGAATCTGTTTTGCCGAAAAAGATGGTTAGTTGCCCTTCCAGCGTGGCTGACATAAGCCCAGGCCAACTCAGTCGTGCCTGAAAACGGCAAACCGTTTGTTCGCTCATATATAGGCACCCCAAGTCCATGAGAAAATCTTACACTGCTTGTAAAGTATGCGATTCTAGTTTATGCTCCAACGTGGTTTGAAATAGAAATGAAATCCATCAGCCACAGTGGCGCACAAGGGAGGAGTCCAGGGGGTCCGGACCCCTCCCATAGGTCTGGATATTTTTCCTGATTGATTACGATTTTATGTATTTTGTACGTAGAATAGTTTCAAACAAAGGCAACACTATTTCCAATTCCAACGATAAGTGAAAAAATAAAATCCTCACGTTAAAAGATTTAAAAAATATTGTGAAATTTTCCTGTAATGAAAATTGTCTCTAAGAAGCAAAATGGGGAAAATGAATACAATGTAATAACCATATTTTTAGTTTTGTAATTACAGATTAAAATTACATTCTATGAACTTGAATTCATTTTTTAATTATAAAAAAAGTAAAAACGTAAATTATTTTGCTTTCTGGTTATTTATTTAAGCATTTTTCATTAAATAATGTTAATTATTTATTCAGTAGTTTATTTTTTACTGTTTTTCCTTCTCGGGAATCGATTAAATAAAGTCAATATGCTTGACAGCGAATTGGGGTATGATATGAGAATGAGGCTTTCGATCTCGGACCCTCCCCTTGCAAAATTCTTGTGTGCGACACTGATCAGCCAGTATAGTGCCCAACAATGAAAAACAATAATTTTCTTAAAACTTACTTGTCCTGTTTCTATAATTGTTGTTACTGATACATTAGGTAAAATCTTTAAACAGAATATGCGTTGAACTTTTGATTTTTAAAGTTGTATAATGTACATCAAACTTATGATTCATTTGTAGATACTACAAAATACTTTCCATGTTTTAAAATGCGTGATTTTAATTTTACTTTTCTTTTTCATTTATAGTAGATGGCTATGATTATGAGGAAATTAATTTGCAAGAATTTATTCTTGGTTATTTGCAATTAATAATGTATGAACTATTACAGTAAATTATTTATTTGATTATTTATACCTAGACCCATTTACGCATTGTATGTTTTATAAAGATTTTCAAACAATTCTCTTATAGAAATCTCCAAGTATGAGAAAATGATATTACAAGATTTTACTCTTAACTATTTAATTAATTACGAAGAAATTAGGTACAAATATGAATATAAAACATTCCCTAACCCAGGGGCGTAGCTAAGGGGGGGGTTTTGGGGACAAACCCCCCCCCCCCCCGAAACGTTAGTCTCAAAAAAAAAAAGAGAAAAAGAAGAGAGAAGAAAAAGAAAAAAAAGAAGAAAAAAAATCAAAACGACTTTTTTTTTCTGAGTAACAAAGGTCTAAAATTCACTTCGCTCCCCCCCCCCCAATGCCATTGAAAATCTGCTCCATGAGTGACTCTCAAGAATAAACACGCCTCCCTCTGATGCGACAATTTGATAATTGAGTGAAATTTGACACTTCGCTTTAGAAATGAGATTGTTTTGTTAAATCCATGTATATGCAGCCTTTCTTTGTCATAGATTCTGCAAATAGTTAAATATGTTTAATTTTATGAGCCGAGCAGTGGGAATATTGCGTACAGTCGAATCTGTATATTTCGAATTTCACATTAAAGAAAAAAATCGAGATGAAGAGGTTTTGAGATACGGGGGCTTTAAAAAACTTTTTATAGAAATTTGAAATATGATAGCGAAAATTTGAAATTGATGCTGAAGACAATATGGGCTCTTGATTAAAATTCCTCTTTATTAGTTTTGTTAGGTATTTATTCTATTACTACATTATTAAGTGCTTTATTGCGAGTTTAAGGAATTATTTTGACAGTAAAAGAAACTTTAAGCATATCTTTTTCAAGAAAAAGTCTTTTATTCCTTTTTGGTCCCTGATTTTTTTTTTTTTTTTTTTTTTTTTTTTATTCATTTTTTATCCTCTTGAGGTTAGCAATTGCTGCAAATCTAACTTGGCCAGTATTCTACGATTTTCCTTTTTTCATCACTTGCAAAAAACTTACTTTCTTTTCACTTCAATCATTTCGGTTTTCTAAGGAACCATAATTTTAAGAAAGAGAGCAACCAAAGAACAGTACTAATCCAGATAACAGAGCGAAATGGCTTTTAACTTGAATGACCATGAACTTGGAAATGTCATTTTACATGTCAAACCTGTGAATTTCACCCCTTTACTCTTCTTCCAAGAAAGTGCGCAAAACGACTGTCTTTTGGTTAATCTTCATGGAAAGCCTATTCGTAAAACGCATTTCTCCCTTTTTTCCACTACCTCCTCAGCTCTTGAAGACAATTCCTCTGTTTCTGAGTGGAAGAAAATGTTTTTGTTTGCTGCTTTAAAGATCATTGGGCTTCGAATTCGAAAATGATAGCAAATCTGGAATTCGAGACGATAGAGGTTTTTGTTGGTCTGGCCTTGTGTGTGTCATAGGTAATAGTCAAAACGACCTTTGCTAACCAGAGTATCCATTGCAATAACATTGATTTTTCAGCCAATATTTACTGCGTATTCTTTTGGAAAGGAACAGTCTGTTTAAAATAGTACATTCTAAGTGAAAGTTGTTGCACAATGAATCGAGCAAAACCGATAACAAGCTTTTTTAAACCCAAAGAAAAAAATTAAAATGACGAAAAGGATTGCTCTAAAAGTTAACGTCGTCTGAAGAAAACGAAGTACAGTCTGCAAAGCAGCATTAGTTCTGTCTGAAAGTAATTTTATTTTAATTCAAAAGGAAAACTGCATAGCATTACATGAATAAAATGTTTAAAAACGAAATGAATCTAGATTATTTCTATTAGCTTGGTTCGCATTAAAAAAGTAGAAAATAAAAAGGGTTTCTGTTTATAGTACTCGAAAATTGCTGTTGCTCTCTCAAATAGATATTTATGTAAATTCTAAAGCAGCTAATATAATTAAAAATAAAGACTTGTGAGGAGAACAGATGGTATGCTTTTGAGCGAATAACTTTCTACCGCCTATATTCCTTCCCTAACTTTTTTTTATTCAAGTTTTATTAATTGCTTTAGAATTAGCATAAATGTAAATACATAAAAAGCAACATATAAATATAACGATATGAAAAGCAATTACATTTTTTGCGGGTCATAATTCAAGAAGTCTTTTTTTATTTTATTTCATACTTTTAGTGCAAACCAAGTTAGTAAAAAAAGTCTTTATAGTCTGACCACCGATGAGATTGAAAGTCAAAAATCCAGTCTACGGCGGAAATGAAAGTATCTATTAGCTTTCAGGGATGGCAACTTTTGTTGATTTGTGTTAGCCTCTAAATTAAGCAGTCACACTGAAATGAACGGAACACGCTCATCAGATATTTGACTTCCCCCTGATTTGGATAGACTGGTTTTGACAAGACCGTTGCTAGAAAATTTCACTTTAAATTAAATGGAGGGAAAAGAAAGAAAAAAGTGGAATTTTCTATTACATTGAAAAAAAAAAAATCTTTGCTTTTGTTTTGTTTGACATAAGTATCGCAATTGGGGCACCCCATTCCAAAGTATGCAAGATTCACCTCCCTCTTATTTTTTTTATTACTAAAAAAAATTACATATATATATATATATATATATATATATATATATATATATATATATATATATATATATACATACATACATACATACATACGCACATACATACATATAAATGAAGTAACCCCCCCCCCCCCCCGAAAGTCGAGTCTAGCTACGCCTCTGCCTTAACCATTAATAATAAAACCTTCATGATTTTCCTAAAATAAAATTGTTTTTCCTACAAATAGTAATGAAAACCAAATAAACCCGGTTAAAACCAAAAAAAAACCTGGTTTAAGCCCCAAGTTACCAAAAACTCTGATTATAAATTCGTTTCAACAAGTAACACTTAAAAAAGTAAGACTAATTTACTAGAAGGTAAAAATTTTGCTAAATATTCTACAATCTTCCAATATTTGAAAATGGCTTACTACTGTTAAGTATGGGGTTGCATGGTTAAAAGATACCTTCAGAATCAATAAATAAATGAATGCTTTTGTGTAATAGTCCTTTATAAAAGAGTTTTCCCTATATTACTGAAAAAAAAAATTAGACCATTTTTTTAAATCTCAAAGAAAAGATGAAATTCTCAATTTTTTCGATATTTTAGGCCTGTTCCTAAATTAGAAGGTATTATTGTATTTCAACATTACTTTTCAATTTCTGAAGACTTCATCATTTGCAACATTTCCGTCTTAGAGCATTAAAAACATCATAGACTCAAAAGTTTTAAAAAATTCGTGAAAAAACATAAAATTTTCCATTTTTTGGAATTTTCAGGATCGTTGCACAATTGGAAGATATTATCCAATTTCTTTTTATTTTATTTTTTATTTTTTTTTTTTTTGTTTTAAGTCTTCACCAATTGCAACTTTTCTGAGAGTTATCAATCATTTAATAAGTTCATAAATTTTTTGGTTAATATATTCTTGATTTGTTAAAAAATGATTGAGAATTAAAACATTTTGTTACTCGAGAGTTGATTTTTTTTTTCAATTAATAGTTATTTTATAAAATTTCGTTTCTTACAGTGTATAATTTTGCATTTCATAATTTCAAGATACATTTTTCAAAGAAATTTTGTAACCTAGATTTGCACTTTTTTTTTTTGCCTATGTTTGTATACTAACATATTGAAGATATGTGATTGAGAGAAAATGTTTAAGAATTTAAACAGTTTTTGAAATTGTGAAATTGCACAACTAAAATATTTTTAGAGAATCTTCTAGACTTCATGTTTATTGCAGTTAATGTTTTATTTTCATCTAAAATGATTACTTGAATTTCAGAGAATTATTTTTATCGTGAAAAACTTTGTGTTAAGTTGGAACCTGAGTCAAACGAGAGAGAGAGAGAGAGCTAATATTAGTATCAACGTTAGTACACAAGAAAGTAGCCTTATGTACTTCAAGAATAATTTCTGATTTATTAAATACAATTCTTTAAAAAAAAATAACATTTTTTAAAACCCGTTACTGAATGTTTTTCAAACTACATATACAGTGGCTCCCAAAAGTGTTCGTACACTTACGATTTTCAATGAAATACGCCATTATCCATTCGTTAAAATTAATATTTTAGAATGAGTATTTAATTATAAGATCTATGACTTATTTTCAACAAAACTACATGATTTTTTTTTAATAACGTAATAAAACTTGATTTTTAAGAAATCAATAATCAAAAAATGTCAGAAACTTGATCTCACAAAAGTCTTCGTACACTTTGAAAAAATGTCAAGAAACTAGTCGATAATCTAACTTTTTACTAATTTATTAATTAGTAGAATATCATGCAGTATCAAGAACAGCTTTTAAACGTCTGGGAATAGATTTCATTGTTTTTTCTTTCTTTTTTTGTGCAATTTCTGAGTAAGTGTTCAGCCGCACTTTGAGTCTTACAGTTTCTAGCTCGCTTTTCGTTTCAATGGTGTATTTTCGTAATCTAGCCACCAGATATCCCCAAATATGCTCCATTAAGTTTAGATCTAGCGATTTAGGAGATATTTCTAAGCTTAAGGTTAATTTTTGAGGCACCAAACACAAACTTGTGCTGCTTATCGTTATCTTGATTAAAAAAAAAAAAAAAAAAGTTGTTTCCGATAACCAAATTTCGGGCTAATAGTTTAAAACCGTTTTTTAAAATATTTAAATTAACAGCATGATTCATTATTTCATCAAAAAATTAAAAAGTTCCAAGTCTTGATGCTGATATACACCTTCACACAAGAACGCCTTTACCGTACTGATTAACTGGTCTAACTAAGTTCTTAAGATTATAAGTTCCTAATTTATTGTTCTTTTTACAATTATACAACAGTTTGACCCAAAATGTTGAATTTATTTTCATATATAAGTAAGGCGTTGTTCCAAAACGTTTTAAGTTTATTCATTATTGATTTTACGACAGAAAGCGTAAGCTTTCCGTTTTTTGCACGAACAAGAAAATTTCTGCCGGAAGCGGTTCCATTTAATCCAGCTAATCAGAGAACTTGGCGAACAATTTTAGGGGTAAATTAAACGTAAAATGTTTCTTTCAATTCTGCAGAAATTTTTTTAGCACTGAAATGTGTATTTTTCATAATTTTTTTAACTGTAAATCTCCGATCGCGCTTTGTTAACTTTGCAAGTTGACCTTTTCTTACCTTGTTTTCGATCCGATTCTTGTCTTTTAAGCATTTTATTAAGCACTTCACTATAAAATGGTATACATTAACTAATTTAGAGACATTTCAAACCAATTTACGGCTACTGTAAGGGAAAAAATTTATTATTGATTATTTGGTTTAGGGGAAAAAACTGGAAGTCATCGTATGCATTCTTGCGGCAGGATTATGATAAAAGATTTCCGCTGTTTATGATGTATAATATAAAAAATATGAAAGGGTGCAAAGTTATCCTGTCTGACTCACTTGTAAAAATGAGCACAACTAAAGCATTAAGATTTTTTTTTCCCCTTTAAATCTAGCAATAAGATTTCCAGGCATCTTTGAAACACTGTTTAGCTAAATTTTCTGTTAAGTTTAGCTGAATCTTGTAAAAATGTTAAATTGAAACTCTAAGCTGTTTTTAAAGATGAATATCTCTTAATAATTTTCAGTGAAAACTATTTGAAAATGTGTTTTAATTATGCATGACAGTGACAAAATGAGCTTTCTGAATTATGTAACTACTCAAAAACAACAAACATCTACAATTAAAGTACCCGAGCAACTGGAAAGTCAGTGAAAATCATTATGGATTTCAGCAATTATAAAAAATGGACGTGGAAACTGGCAATTTGGATTTGTGGATTTTATGTTCTAGAACAAATATATGTACCGAATTTAACAGATTGTGTCCAAGCTGAATGAATAACCAAGTTTAATTTACAGTTTGATTTGCACATCGTTTTTTTTCTTCTTCTTCTTCTTTTTTTTTTTTTTTTTTTTTTTTTGAGTTAGTCCTACCAACACGCAAACTTAAAATAAAACAATGTGCTCATCAAAAAGTACATCAAGCAGTTATGGCAAAAAAAAGTGTCATGTTGAAGCCTTACATTCGGAAAAAATACTATGAAATGGCCCCTTTATTAATTTTTAAAAAATATATATTTCTTAAAAAAATTTCAGAAGTTGAAAAAATAAAATCAGCTTAACCGTTCGCTATTCACCAGTACTTTTATTTCATTATTACTAAAAGTTTTGAGGATTCTTTTAATTTAGAAAACCATTTAAAAATTAGAAGACAGAAAATTTTCACGACAATTTTATGTCAATTTTCTAATGCGGGACCAGAACGTCTTGTTTCCTCTTTTGAAATGAAAATATGCAGTACAAATAATCGTTATATGTCGCGGAGTTTTTCTTTTTCTAGTAGATTGAATAGATGTTACGTCCGCCATTTTGAAATCGTGGACACACGTGCTACCTATTCTTAATTTTCACTCACCTGTTTATGGGTGGGCAACCCCTTAAGACGCCAAGAAATCGCCAACTTCATTTTCAAAGGAAAAACAGTTTTGTATTCTCAAACCCCTTTCGCTGCGGGAGGTATGGATGGAGTGTATCGGCTAACAATAAGCGCTTTGTTAGCTCCCCCTATTCCCCTGGGTCTGAGGAAGAAATTGGAGTCGAAGAACGAATCGGCTTCAGGAGATAAAGACTCATTCGTGCACGAACACGTGAACGTGGGCCCGGATTCACTACACAATCGCAATCGACCAGATTTGAAATCGCTGTTGGATGTCAAATTCAAGTGAAACCAGGGTTCGTACTCAATTTCAGAAATAAAATGAAGGAGTTTTGAAGGAGTAAAATGAGATTATAAAGGAGTACTAATGGACGTCATCAAATGATGTCGCCCTTTTTTTTATTTGACCCCCTTCCCCTTTATCCCAAAGTGTCACACTTCACGTAACTCCTCCTCTTGCCACATGTCATATTTTTTATAAACATATTGTTACAATAACTGCGTGATGTCCCTTTTTGTCACCCTCTCCCTTCCCCTTGTCACAATTTCATGAGCCCGTCTCCTCCTCGAGGCATGACATCATTTGTGGATGACCTTTTTTACAATATTATAACTGCAATTATATAAACAATTGTTTTTTTAACGCAATCAGTTAATGTAGTACATTTAATTATGTAGTTTTTAGGCAACTTGACTTTTGCTGCTGAGAGTGTTGTGGATTAAAAAACAATAATCATAACACCTGAAAAAATAGCCAAGTACCATTTAAGCACGTTTTACTTCACTTATGAAATGTCTTAGTCTTCTAATAAAATTCTCACCTTCAACTTTTATGAATTAACTATGATCAATTTGTAAGTTGAAAAAAATAAATGCACGAAATTACTACACTAAAATCGTCTCTGTGACGAAGTCAGTTGAAGTATTTTAAGTTTCTGTTATAGAGGAAGATTATGTAGTCTTGAACTCTTCTTCAAAACTCCTTCTTTTCTAGAGGAGTTTGAAGGGCCCTTCAAAAAAATTTCACAAATGAAAGAGTATTGGAGGAGTTTTGAAGGAGCGTACGAGCCCTGTTTTGCTGATTAAAATAAACTTTTGGTTACAACACTGCGATAAATGGCTCGTTCACCGGCTTGAAGTAAACGACGGCTTCTTCTTCCTTCACAGACTGTGTGGGCCTGCGCGTTGGTCACAATGCCATCTGTATGTCTTCTTTGTTATTAAGGCAAGTCGGTTGTTTTTCCATCGCTAAACTATAAACTAATTTCTTGTTACCCTGAAATAAGTGTAGCTTCAAAGAAAGAAATTTTATTCAAATACAAAAAACATACTTGCCAACTTTCGAAGGAAAAAAAAACAGGAGATTTTACTAGAGGTATATAGGTGAGTCACCATTGACATTTCCTAGCTACAGAATTATTAAATTATGCTTTTAAGTAACACAAATACTAAATTTAAAGTGAAATGGGGATTTTTTGCAGATGTAAGCAAATTGGTAGCAGCAAGAAAAATGTACTGCAAAGGAAAAACTAAATAATAAGGAGTGAATTTGCTTAAAGTTTCGTACTTCCCCCAGTCTCTATCAGAAAAGTAGCTACAAAAATTTAATTACTAAAATCCGAAAAAAAAGGAAACCAATATATAATGAAAATACAATATTAAATAAGTAGGTATAGGGTAGCACACACACACATGTTAAAATAACTTCAAATATTAAAAATAATTGAAATAATTTCAGGATGCAAAAGGATTGAAATCTGCTGCAATTTTCGGCAAAGCACGTGCTTTGTTGAACATGCAATGTGGAAAGCGTCTAAAAAATTAATTTTTACTGAGTTATAAATTTTCTTATTCCTTGACATTGGTAGACTAGAAAAGGGGGCCATCTATTGAGAAGAAAGTGAAATTTTTAATGACAGACTGAAAAAATCTGCAAAAACGGGAGCTCTTTTTTATTCATTCAATAACCATTATTTTTCAGTCTTTTGCATTTCAAATTAGTCCAAAAAGCATATTTCAGCCAAAACTTCATTTACAACCTAACTTGCTTGATTTCTTAAAAATCATTGAGATAGATTATGAGTCATCGAAGCGATGCATAATGTATATAAATTTAACTGCTAGAATATTTAAATGACAAGAGAAAAAAATAATTAAAAAAGTCCAAGAACACTTAGAGTAGGCATAAAATTGTGCTTATACCCGCACACTTTTTGCATCCTAATTAGGTGATGCAGTCAGAGCAAGAAAAGAAAATACAGTAAAACCTGTAAAGTTTACCACCTGTTTAAGTTGAACCCTTTTTAGAAGTACAGAATTAGACCTATATATCATATATAAATCAACCTCTATAGGTTGACCACTAAAGTAGTGTGCTGCAAGTGGTCAATTTACACAGGTTTCACTGTATGTAAAATTATGAAAACATAAAATATTAATGTAACCCGGTGCTCTTATATAAAAAAAGTCAAATTTTCACCTTTCAAAGAACTTTCTTTAATCCCAATATAATAAAAGAAGTGTCATGTATGAATGGTGGAAGAATCAATAAACGTTTATTTCTATGACGGCCTTCATTATTAAAATATGTAAAAAGAGTAAGTTTATACTGAGGCTTTTAATTATTTTCATTTTCTTTTATAAAAACATTGTGTTCCTAAATGCGTTAAACTAGGAGAGATATTGTCTACAATGCAAAACATAATGATTTTCCTAAAACCTACTTGTCCTGCTTCTATAATTCTTGTCACTGATACATTAGGTGATTTGTAACTTTTTTTAAAAATCTTTAAACAAAATATCCATTGATCTTTTAATGTTTAAAGTTCTATAATGCACATCAGACTTGTGATTTATTTGTAAATACAGCAAAATACTTTCCATGCTTAAGAAAGCATGATTTAAATTTTACTTTTATTTTCTTATTTATCGTAGATAGCAAGTATTATGAAGAAATTTTTTTACAAGAATTTATTCTTGGTTATTTGCAATTAGTAAGGTCTGAACTATCACAGTAAATTATTTCTTTGGTGATGTATACCAAGGCCCATTTACGTATTGTATTTTTTATGACAGTTGAAGATTTTCAAACAATATTCTCCTATAGAAATCTCTACGTATGATTGAATGAAAATACAAGATTTTAGTCTTAATTATTTAATTAAATTTATGAAGAAATTAGGTACAAATATGAATATTAAACATTCCTTAACAATTAAATGATAAAATCATCATGATTTTCCTAAAATAAAATTATTTATTTCTCTTGCAAATTGTATTTAAACCAAATAAACCTGGTTTAAACCAAAACGAAAAATGTTTTTTTGGGGAGGTGGGGAGGGGAAGGTTTATAAAAAAAGAAGAACGTTTTTTTACCAACCTTGGTGTACCGGATGTGACTGTCGGACCTGAACCAACATTGCCCGCTTCCAGTAGGACCAGAGAACAATTTTAGCCATTTAGGGGTCTCTAAAATGCGCATTGGCTTATTCCAATCAATAAATCAGGCCTCAGTAGTTCAGCAGAAGAATCTGAGGTTTATTATCAATGATTTTCGTATCAATCCTCCTAGTACTGCTACAAGTAGTCCTTCCATTTCCTCACGTATGGACTACCCCAATTCAGAGTTTCAAATGTATTTGAAAAGGCAGCCCAAAGTTTGCCCATATGCGAAATTTTAAGGGGGGGGGGCAGATATCTTCCCCATGGTTTAGCAGGACACTTCCCCCATGGAAACTGATTTCAGAACAGATTCATTAAAAAGGCTGGAGAAAAAATGTTTTTATATTTTAGCAAGAAAAATGTTCTAAAAGCAAAGATCTAATTTCAAGGATGGGGGGGGGCTCGAGCCCCCACTTGGCCCCATGCCACCAGGGAGGGGAAGAAAAAGCAAGTCACCACTTCTAACAGTTAAAAAAACCCCTCAGACAAGAGCAGTTAAAAGCTGGGACAACGAAACAAAGACAGGGTTCGTACTCAATTTCAGAAATAAAATGAAGGAGTTTTGAAGGAGTAAAACGAGATTTTGAAGGAGTACTATGGGATATCCTTAAATGATGTCGGAATTTTTTTTCAACATATTTGACTCCCTCCCCCTTTGTCACAAAGTGTCACATTTTACCTTACTACTCCTCTTGTCACTTTTCATATTATTATAATAACTGTATAATGTCACTTTTTGTCACCCTCTCTCTTTCCCTCGTCACAATTTCATGAACCCGTCTTCCCCTCAAAGCATGACATAACTTGCGGATGTGGATGACCCTTTTTACGATATCATAACTGCTATTTATGTACTAAGCAATTGTTTTTTTAACACACTCACTTAATATAATACATCTACTTATGTATTTTTAAATATTTAAATGATAATTAGACAAACTGACTTTTCCTGCTGAAAGTTTGGTGAAGGGAAAAGCAATAATCATAAAACTTGGGGGGGGGGACACCATTTGAGCATGTTTTATTTCACTTATGAAATGTCTTAGTCATCTAATAATATTTTCACCCTCACCTTTTACAACTTCTATGATCACTTTGTCAATCACATCTTATGAAAAAAATAAATATACGAAATTACTACATCAAAATTGTCCTTATACCTTCACCCTTATAAAGATGTTAAGTTGTCAATCAAAGTATTTTAAGTTACTGTCATAAAGGAAAATTAAGTAGTCTTGAACAAAAAAAGAAGGAGTTTTGAAGGATTTAGAAACGAAATGAAGGAGTTTGAAGGGCCCTTCAAAAAAATTTCTTGAATGAAGGAGTATTGGAGGAGTTTTGAAGGAGCGTACGGACCCTGAAAGAGAATCTCTTCCTTTCTACTGAAGCAGAACAAATGGATAGCTAAGGAAAAAGTACGAAACTAAAAATTGCAGAAGAGAAAAAGTGGTTAGGTACACTCTGTGAAAGGAAAATTGCGAACGATTCTGATGGGAAGAAGGTGGGAACTGTGTATTTATTGCTTGAAAGCGTAATACTTTTTTTTTTGGGGGGGGGGGGCTGCCATCGCTTTGGAGGGGTGATGGGTCTTTAGCTAAATCATCTGCAATGTACTGCAGAAAACCGACATTCCTCCGAAAGCACTCGAAACCGAAATCTATCAACTGATCAGTCATACCATCGGCTTTCGAACGAAAAGGATATTGCAATCTCGTTCGTCATTCAATATAAGGTGAAACCACCGCAAGTCGACCACTTGTAATGCAGTACTTTACTGCTCCACTTACATGATATAGGATGGAGATATCCAGGGTTGGCAAGTTTTTGCCGGAGGCGGAAAAAACCATGGAAAAAACCACGGTTTTTACCGCCTGGCAAAAATAGGTTTTTGCCAAAGTGGCAAAAATAGATTTTGTGTTAACTTACAGATGGTTTTTTTTCCCTTCTATATAAAAGTAAAAGCCATTGCCATTTTCTGTAGAGTGAGCTAGTATCACTAAAAAGTAGAGAGAATATAGAATGCACATATTGATCAGCTTTTTTTTCTTCTTTTTAAATTCTTCTCTTGGCTATCCATTTTCCCAGTAAGTGAGAAAAAATGCAGTTTCTTTAGTGAGGAAAAGTTAATATTTTTCTATATTCAAGTAAATATTCCGTTATTAATTAAATAATTTAAAAATCTTAGTGGGATCAAAAAAAGTGATTAATTAAATATATATATATATATATATATATATATATATATATATATATATATATATATATAATTAGAATTCAATTTTTTATTAATTTACTAGGCTTCAGTAAACATTCTTTGTTTTAGCATTGAAGGAATTGGCTCATTCTGAAAACATTGTTTCTTAACAATCATTTAAAATCTTAAGTTGTGCAAGCCCAACATTTGTTTTTTATTTATTTTTCACCTTATAAATTAGAAGTAACATGGAGAGACATAACTAAAATATTAAAGTGCATTATTTATATTATATTATCACTATCTCTTGATTAACACTATAATGCTACTTTATTTGCAATTAGGTTTTTCCATTTTTGCCATGGTTTTTTTCCACTGGCCCGGCAAAAATACCTCTTTGCCCGGAAAAAACCCCACCCTGGACATGACTGGTCCACTTTTACCATACCATATTTTTTTCGATATCATATAAAGAGGTAAAGCAAACGGTTTTCCTTCGGCCCTGAAAATTTGTAAAAACCGACATAGTGTTTTGTTTCTCTATAAGAGTATACCATAGAAATGCCAAAGGTAAATAGCTACATAAAACTTTTGTCAATTTTCTCAGTAGCTAAGCACACAACCCCAACGTTTGTCCCGATCACCAACCTTCACACAGAAGAAAGCGCGATAAGCTTTCTCGACAAATACTGTTACGTTTCGTTGAGATTTGTTATCGTTAAATCACCACACACGTAACAGGTCAGTTTTTACATTTTCTTTCAGAGAAAGGCATTTTGAAATACAGACGATTTTCGGACGGCGACCCAAAACACAAACTCTCATCCCACGAAAATCTCGTCGGCTCCAAAATTGGCGAGAGTTGAATTTTTCCCACAAAGCACGGAAAAAACTGGAATGTCTTGTTCGTCGTGAGTAAAAGAAACGAAAATCTGGAAGATCGGGGAAGTAAAAACAGAGTTCGTACTCAGTTTCAGAAATAAAGTGAAGGAGTTTTGGAGGAGTTTTGAAGGAGTAAAATGAGATTTTGAGGGAGTACTAATGGGCTGTCCTTAAATGATATCACACTTTTTTTTCAATATATTTGACGATCAGCACCCTTTATCACAAAGTGTCACACTTCAGCGCTAACTTCTCCTCTCGTCACGTCATATTTTTTACAAACATATTGTTACAATAACTGCGTGATATCACATTTTGTCACCCTCTCTCTTCCCCTTGTCACACTTTCATGAGCCCATCTCCTCCTCAAGGCATGACATCACTTGTGGATGACCCTTTTTACAATATCATAACTGCAATTAACTGAACAATTGTTTGTTTTTAACACAATCATTTAATGTAGTACATTTACTTATGCAGTTTTAAATATTTAAATCATAGTTACACCACCTGACTTGCTGCTGAGAGTGTGGTGGAGGAAAAAACCAAAAATCGTAAAACTGTAAAAAATAGCAAAGTACCATTTAAGCATGTTTTACTTCACTTATGAAATGTCTTATTTTTCTAATAAAAATTTCATCTTCAACTTTTATGAATTAACTATGATCCATTTGTAAATCGAAAAAAATAAATGCACGAAATGACTACATTAAAATCGTCTTAATGACGAAGTTAGTTGTCAATCGAGGTATTTTAAGTTTCTGTTATAGAGGAAGATTATGTGGTCTTGAACTCAAAAAGGAGTTTTGAAGGAGTTAAAACCAAAATGAAGGAGTTTGAAGGGCCCTTCAAAACATTTTTATAAGTGAAGGAGTATTGGAGGAGTTTTGAAGTAGCGTACGAACCTTGACCAAGCACACAGAACTATGAAAGATTGGATTTTTGAGCAGATCGAAAGCTGAATATCGTTACCACGGTACTCGATTCGTTTGGATTGACGACGAGAAATAGCTATAATGCTAATTCCTCGACCACGACATGAATTAATTTTGAAGGAAGTATCGGCTTCGTTATCGGCTATTAAATATACCGATTTCTTGAATATTATTACTACGTTTAGTATCACCGACAGCGTAAGTTCCCACACCAAACTAGTCTACACATCGCGCTGTTAGTGCATCAAATAACTACTCAGTTTCTTTCATTTATGTTTTTTTTCATTCTAAATTTTAAAGTTGATGAAATTTAATGGCATCTTAGTGCGCTTGTTGCGCGTCAAAGTAAGTTTCTAAATTCAAAAACTCTTACCATATATTTAACCTCTTCAACGCTTCCAAAAGTCGCAGGCAATGAAATCATTTGTACGGTAGTCTTCAGATATTCCTTCTATTTCTTCGTGTAAAAATTGTGATACAAGCAACTTGACAAACACTTGAACTTTTAAGTGAGAATAATTTAATTATAACACAAACTACAATGAAGTAAGACAAAACAACGTTGTGCTTCTACTTACGTTGTTTTGTCTTACTTTACTGTTCAGCACAAAGGTCAGTTATTTTATCTTACAAACATTTATCTTACAAACTACAATGTTAGTTGCAAAGAAAAACTTGCCAGTTAATAAACACAACATTAAGATTTCTGTAACGAACTCGTGCGAAATGTGAAGGACTGTTAACTATTAAATACTGCGATAACATTCTAAAGACTGCCACATACCGATAACAACTGCAACTGCGTGCGCGAGTTTGACTAATTTATAGAAACTTAACTACTCAGTTCAGTTCAGTTCTTAGGCGTTTTCCACAGCGCTGTTTCATCTTAAGTTTGTGAAGATGGAAGAAAAATAAAGTTTCTGACAAAAAAAAAGGGGTTAAGGTCCTCGATATGTTTGATCAACTACCAAACATCAACGATAGCACGACACAAATATGAGTCGATCTACCATATTCACAATTAAAAAGTCAAAACAAAGATATCCGTAAAAGTTCAGAACTTGGTTTCACTATTGAAGCATGCAGAGTAATGTCTAAGCAAAGTAAATATTATGAAAATAGAAATTGATCTTCTATTGTGATTTAAAAGTAATACGAAGATGAAGAGTTGTTAGAAATGGATACGTTTTAAAGAAAAGGCAAAAGCTAACGCATTTAAAAATGTATTATATAATAATCTGATCGTGGAGCATAAATCTTCATTTTTTTACCCACAAATATTATTACTAATCCACTGTACAGTACTGTTGTAGTGCAGAATTTTATTATTACTGCTCACTGTGCGTACCGTGTTGTTTTATTTTAGTCTTTGATCATTCATTTTGTGCACCTTAAAGTATTGCGTGTTGAATAAATTTTTTTTTATAAATACAGTAAAAGCTTAGTTCTTTAAGTAAGAAACTGTAATTTACAGTTGTGGAATGCTTTAAAGCAGTTTGAGGGGTGTTTATAAGTGTTTAAAAGAAGTTGGTATGCTTCTAAAAAAAATTAATACCTGAATTTCTCCACAACGCGAAATTTCGACTCAAGCGACGAATCTTGGAACGCATCCCACGCATAAGTCGGGACTCGACCATGAAGGACCGAAGGGGACTCTTACTATTCTTCTGCTTCTTTTGGACATTGGAACCTTACTGTTCGAACAGTGCTCTTTTTAAAAAAGACACAGTAGTTGTTACAGGGTTCGTACTCAATTTTAGAAATTAAATGAAGGAGTTTTGGAGGAGCTTTGAAGGATTAAAATGCAAATTTGAAGGAGTACTTTCGGGCATCCTTATATATATAAATTTGTCACTTTTTTTCAACAGATTTGAACCCCTTCCCCTTCATCACACTTTACCTTTCTCCTTCCCTTGTCACATGCCCTATTTTTCTTAAACATATTGTAATAATAACTGTGTGATGTCACTTTTTGCCGACCTCTCTTCCCCTTGTCACAATTTCATGAACACGTCTCCCCTCAAGGCATGACATCCCTTGTGGATGACTCTTTTTACAATGTCAAAACTGCAATTTACTAAACAATTGCTTTTTCAACAAAATCGAATCATATATTACATCTACTAATGTATTTTTCAGTACTTAAATATTGAACAAGCTGACTTTTGCTACTGAGAATGTGGTGAAGTTAAAAGCAATAATCATAATACTTAACAAAATAGCCAAGCACCCTTTAAGCATGATTTAATTCTATTATGAAATGTCTCTGTCATCTAATAATATTTCCATTCAACTTTTACGACTTCTAGAACCAATTTATAAATCACTTTATGAAAAAAAAATACATCAAATTACAACATTAAAATCGCTCTTATACCTTTGCCGCTGTGACAAAGTTAAGTTGTCGATCGAAGTATTTTAAATTACTGTCATAGAGGACGATTATGTAGTCTTGATCTAAAAAAGGAGTTAAAACCAAAATGAAGGAGTATTGGAGGAGTTTTGAAGGAGCGTACGGACCCTTTGTTAAAAGCATAAAAGTAACATTAAAAATTTACCAGTCAGAAAAAAAAATACAGTTCACAAGTTTTTTGGTTGACAGTCTTTGTTCCATTCATTTGAATTTCCTTTTCTTATTCCTCTAATTTCATCAATTCAAAGAGATAGAGCCCACTCGTCCTAAGTCCTCTGTCGATGGACGATCCTTCGCAACGAATGAACGATGAAATATCGCGAAGCGAATGCAATCGAAATTCTAAACACGTAAAAAATCGGAAGATCGACAAAACAAATTCAATGCAGGGGTAGAAGGGAACGACTTGTCACATATAGGACATTTTCCACCAAAAAATATAGGACAAATATAGGACACATTATATCAATAATTTTGCTGTGAAAAAAGAAATGATACATACATAATTATTTATTTATTCTTATCAATGATTTTGTTTTAAAAAAAACCTTCAAACAAAATTATAACTTACACCTGAAATGACTTTCCTGTAGTTGAAAGAATAATTTTTGAAAAAAGCGTACTTTGTAGACAAAAAAAAAGAAAGTGAAATTTATCGATAATTAACACAGCAACTCACAATTTTTGCAGGGATAGAAGTGTCACAAACATAGCTTATATAAATAAATAAAAACTGTCTTTGTGTTGAGAACTAACAGGAAATAACCAATGCTTTGTAGCACAAACATGCAGAGATTTTGTTCTATATAATTCCACAAAAAGAAAAGATTGCAAAAAGACTATTATAACATTCCGATCAGAAAATGCACTGAATATACCCGCGAAAAAAAAAAAAAAAAAAAAAAAAACACTAAAACAAAACCAAAAAAAAAAGCTGGAAAACAAAACAAACTGCTGTTGCCCCCAGTAGCGGAAACTTTCTAACCAGT
Source organism: Uloborus diversus (assembly GCF_026930045.1). Lineage (NCBI taxonomy): Eukaryota > Metazoa > Arthropoda > Arachnida > Araneae > Uloboridae > Uloborus > Uloborus diversus. The sequence continues at coordinate 2,464,422 of NW_026558209.1, forward strand.
CTGCGACACTATTTCGGGCAGTTGAAAATAATCTGCAGCATTATCATCAGTTTTAATTATTTTAAGTTTTCATAAAATACACAAGCAAAGGTCAAGACTCAGAAATTTTCCAACTGGCCAGTGGCCACTAGACCTGAAAAACTTAGTGGCCACCACTGTCGCCGCGTTTTAAAGTATAAAAAAAGGGAAAGAGGAAAGTTTTCACTACTTTCATAAAAATAAATAGAACTCTGCGCACTATGAAAAGCAATTATTCAATACATCTTTATTTAGATGTGGAAAATTTAAGTTAAAATAGGTTTTTGAATTTTTTTTCAGAAAATGAATCAATAAATAAATTAATAAATGAGAAGTTGGCAGGAAACTGCATTTTAGATGAATGTTTCAGTTTGTAGAAAAGCTTCCAAAGCAAATACAAGTGTGCAGGTAATAATTCACATTTTTTATGAAAATCATTTAAGAGGGAACATGATTTACAGTACATTATATAGAATTTTCAATAGTTTGTATTGAGGTAAACATCAAATTATGTTTTTGGAAACTTAGGAAAGTAATAGTCTCGACTATTTCCATCTTGCAAATGACCAAACATGGCGTCAACGTGAAAAATGCATGATTCTAAGTAGATATTTGTAACATAAAAGTAGAAAAAAAATTCAAAATCCTTAAAAAACTACAACTTTGATGAAATAGTCAATTTTTAGCACATTAGCCTTTAAAGCAATGAAGATAAGATAATATTCTGAAGATAAAATTTTGCATTTTTAAAGACAATAATTAAGAATTATCCGAAAAAATGGCACATTTTGCATAATTTTCAACAGTTTGCATTGCAAAAAACATCCAGTTATGTTTATGAAAACGTAGGCACTTACCAAGTCTTGTGTACCAACATCTTAGGAATGACCAAACATGGCGGCTACGCCGAAAATTAAGATATAAATTTTTCAATTTGTTGCAAAAAAATAATTGAAAAATAAAAATCTTCATGTGATTACTTTAGTTGAAAAGTTTTTAGCGCTTTTGCGTCCAAAGTAATGAGGATAAAGTGAAATTTTAAATCTAAGACTTTTCATTTCTCAAAATAATTACTTTAAAAAATAAAAATTAAACGATCTGCTGCACATTTTAGTTATTTTCATTAGTCTGCTGTTAAATAAAACATCCAATTCTGCTTCGTTTTTGAAAACTTAGGCACTTAAGCATCTTATCTACCTTGATCTTGTGAATGACCAAATATGGCGACTATGTTTCTAGCTGATATGCTGAAAGCATCCATCGACGTTCCGGTCAAAAAATGATCTCTAAACGATCTATGCCAAGTTGTATTTCTTTTTTTTTTTTTTTTTATAATTTCATTTATTTATTCTTTCTTTCTTTTTGTTCTTTAGTAAAATTGTCTGCAGACCGCTGAAAAATCTGCGACGCACGTCTCGCAGTTTCTGCTACCGGGCTGTTGCCAAACGCAAAATTCTAAAACCAACTTCAGGATTCGTTCTCGAAACTCCACCCACTACAGTGACGTCATATTGCTGTGGCCAATGAGAGAAGATGCCTGTTGCAGGATTTAGTGAGTTGTGTTTTTTAATTTGAAATTCGTTTGCACAAGTACTTTCGATGAAAAATCCGAAGTCAGATAGTTTGTTTACTGTTGTTTTAAAGAAATAAATTGGATAAAAACAGGAATATAGGACATTTTCCAAAAATATAGGAAATATAGGACGATTTTCATACTTTTTTTGAAAATATAGGAAATATAGGACCACTTCGACCCCTGTCAATGCGTAAAGGGTCAGAAATGCAATTGCAACAAGTGTCTCTGCGCTTACTACGATCAGAGATGGGACTTCATATTAGTCGACCGTGATGCTTGTTCGGGGTTGACGATCCGAGTGAATGTCCGATCAGAAGCGGGCCGTCCGATTGGACCAGCGACGTGACGGACTCCCGCCATTGGCGGGGCACGGAGGAGTCCCTGCCTCTTGGTGCATCCTCATTGGTGGAGTGCATTGACGTGTATGCTGATGAGGACATACCACTTGACGAGGAACTCGGTTGGGATTCGCTGTCTTTGATTTCGGATTTGTTCGGTGATGTCCGTTCGGAAAGAGCGTAGTTAGGTTTGAGCTCTCGTATTGCACGGTTAATTGCCGATGATTTCGAGCCTATCGTAGTCATGGATAATGCGACGTTAATAGATTCAGCTTAACAAACATGCTAGTCATATTTAATAGTTTTATACCCTTGGCTTCAGTTCAACGAGTTAATAAAATTATAGTTACCTTTTCAATTGTCAATGAGTTTTAGTTACATTTTAATGAAGTCTCTTCATCGTTTTTTCATGGAAAGATATTGAGACATTGGTTTATCCACAAACTCTGCAGGACTTATCAGATTTAAATGATGGTGTCAAAAAGTATGAAATGAAATCCTGGAAACTGGAAAATAATGACAGCACCACAGTACCGCAACATCCACTTTATTTCATGAACCATCTATGACAAGATACATACACGACACTTATATGCGATGAGAGAGAGAGTCTGGCTAAAAAATTCGAAGAACGTCCTCAGAAGCGGCGCGGGCCCCCCATGCCGCCGAAGCTGGGGCGGGGCGGCATGTTCCCCGAGCTGAAGGGGGGGAAGCTCCCCTGCTGCCCCTGGTACTTGTTGAACTGGTTCTGGTTGGAGAAGTGTCCGCCGCCCTGCTGGTTCATGCCCGCGTCCTGTCCCTGCGGGGGGTTGCCGCCCCGCTGCTGTCCCATGCGGTCGGGAGGGGCCCCTCCGTAGCCCCCTCGGACGGCTCCCATGCCGCCACCGTACCCGCCTGCCGGACGGGACGGCATGCCGCCCATGCCGGGACGAGACGACAGGTTGTCCATGCCCCCCATGCCGGGAACGTTGTCTCGGGACGGCACGGCGCCCATGCCGGGGCGAGAAGACATCGCATCCATCCCCCCCATCCCGGGAGGCGCTCCGTCGCGGGACGAAGACATGCCCATGCCGGGGCGCGACGGCATCGCGTCCATGCCCAGGGGGGGCCCTCCCGGGCTGGGGTCGCTTCCGGCATCCCCCTGCCCCCCGCGAAGGGGGGCTGCTTGGAGGGGGCGGCGGGGGTGGTGAGCGAGATACTCTTGAGCAGATTGGGCCCGCTCTGCATCAGGTTGTCGAGCGCCTTCTGCACGCTGGGGTTGTCGAAGTTGATGTAGGTGGGCGTGGTGGCCGACTCGGACTTGGACGCGGGGCCCCCGAAGGCCTCCGGGTCCGGCTTGGGGGGCGGCACCACGGGTGGCTCCAGGGCGGCCGCCCTGGCCGGGGGGACGTCGCCGCCCACCGGGGCTCCCTGGTTCATGATGTTCATGATGCGGTTCTGCAGGTCCTGCTCCTTCTGGGCGACGTCCACGTCATCCTCTGCGGAAGAAAAGCCGTCAACTTAAAATCAACCAGGTTAGATAGTTAGGGCTAACAATCATACCCAACCAGGGTTCGTACCATTGAGAAGGAATACTAATGGAGGGAGCTACAGCAAATGTCTCAGTGAAATAAGCTTGGGACCCAATGTTTCCCAGGTCAGGTGACTTGCTTGGCTGGGAAGTTGTCGCGTTTTGCCACGCAATCGCTCTTTTGGCATTAAATATTTTTCAGACGGCGCTTATTATGAAGTCGGGGCTTCATAATAAGCGATTTTGATGTTTATTCCCTGAAATGTTGGTCATGTACAAATAGTTTAAAGTGTTCTGTTATTGACTGATAATTTATGCATTCATATGTATTGTAATCAATGTTTTGAAATGATTTCATATGCAGGCATTCTAGTATTTAAATTGAAGCATTAAAAATAGCAAATCTTTATTCTTGCGCATCTGCTGTTCACGGGAGCTTGGCGAGAAGATACTCGTCAACAAAGCAAACATACACAAAATGCTTAAGAGCCGTTAAAATAATTTTTTAGTTAAGTAAAAAGTGTTTTTATGGAACTAAAATGTGGTTTGCACTCAAGATATACAATGTTTTAAATCTTTTATAGGTAAAATAATTACAAAAATTAAAAAATTATAGGCAACTGTGGAATATGTACTCGTTGGATGCATATAAACGTTATTTTTTCTTTATTTAGAAGTAAAAAACATTCGTACATGCTAGGAAAAAGTTACTGGACTGTGTGGCTTTTTCCCCATAGTTCTCAATGCTAGAATACTGCACTATTACTATAAATCTAATTTTTCCCTTCTACAGTTAAAGGTTGTTATCATGCATGGCTTCAGCTAATGAAAACTTGTTCAGCGGTTACGGTCAACTCGAAATTGCTCCCCAAGTCACATGGTACTGTTTCCGTATCGGGATAGTAGGGTTGCACCCTCTCCATCTATTCCTTCTCAATGGTTCAAACTCAATTTCAGAAATAAAATGAAGGAGTTTTGAGGAGTAAATTGTTTTAAACAGAGAAACAAATTTTATATTTTAAAATGCAAATTTTTGTGAAATTTTCGGTGTTTTTTGTGAAGCTACCTGATTTTATTACTTGATTTTTGTGAAAGTACCTATTTCAAAACAAGATTTTTGTGAAGGTACCAAAAAACGGTAGCAAATTCAGCCTGTATTGGGCCCTGAATAGTTAATATATATAAAATAAAAATGAAGCCGTTTCCTATCTTTTGTAATAATAAAATAAAGAACGGTCAAACACATTTTCCATGCTTGGTCCATTTTCTGAAACGTATGTCACAGTCAGGGGGTTCATTTGTTGTCATCTAGCTCCATTTGGAATTCATTCAGATCACTTGCATCCAAATTGACATTAGTCTATGATTGTCACCAACTTAGCAAACTTTTTTCGTATTTAACATTGAAGTCTATGGGCTCGTCGAGAAATAAATCTGCATCATTTTTGGCGAGAAATCGCAAATGCAAAAATTAAATTGCGAAAATTAAATCTGCCAATGATAAATAAAAACAGCCACTGAGGAAAACCAATAAAATTTAACTCAACCTGCCAAATACATAGAAACAGCCTATAAAATTCATTAAAATATAAATGAATTTTCCAAGTAAATTTAGCCATGAAACTGCTCCCAAAATTTAAAGTTATCCAATAACTCCATTTTATCATTCTCAAGTACAGTCGGACCTCCATATATCGAAGTAGCAAATTGCCGGAAAAAAATTTGATATATAGAAATTTCGATATATAGAAATGATCTTATTTTATCTTAAAAATCCCCTAAAACATTAAAATTAAAGCTAATTTCCCCGTATGAAACCTAATTTCTAATTTATACGAGCATCGGATTAAATGAAAGTTAATAATTAAAAAAAATAACAGAATTTACATTTTTGCGCCTTCATGCATCTTCATTCTTCGGCAATTCAACTCGATCCGCAACATGAGGGGATTTTCGTTTTGACAATGTAATCGAGAGAAAAGTAAAAAATTAATCTACTTAACTTGAATGATTTTCACTGCAGCTAAAAAGACCAGGAAAGATAATCAACAGACAAAAGGGATGACTTGAAACTGATTTGACAATGTTACTGGTTACAACTAAGATATTTGAAACAAACATGAGGAAATGTAAGAATTCTAGAACGAAACAAAGACCTATCGGCACACCCCTCAACCCCAGATTCCTTATGAGTTTCGTAGCAACCTTTAGTGAACATCATTTTCTCCCCTAACCTTTATTTTTCGTGAGACAAACAGTCTAAAGAGGAGAAAAAAAATCTACCAATGTCTCGAAAAAAAATTCGATATATATAGAGATTTTTTTGATATATAGAAACAATTTTTCTACGTAATGAACATAGAAATTTGCCGGGATTTCGATATATAGAAAATTTTGATATGTGGAAGTTTGATGTATGGAGGTTCGACTGTATTTGAAGTTAGAGGAAATTATAAATGTGGTTCCGACCCTCCTCTTTTCCTCAACCTAATGTCAGTTGAAAAAAAAATAAGCAAAGGAACAAAATGGAGCCGATTCAAAATAGAATACCTTCAAATGGCTTCCACTCTTCAAAACGATCGAAAACTTTTACTAGACGTAAAAGGATCCAGACTTCGATCTTTTTTGTGAAATGCAGTTTTAATGACGGGAAGCAACAACTGAAATGAGTGTGGCAAAATACGAGCAAATGAACAAGATTAAAGGTTAACCAAACCAATTCTGACCCGCATCGGTTAAAATAACTTTCAATTTCCGAAGCGATGGATAATTTTTCTGGATGTATAAGGATTGAAACTCCAGTCGCGGCGAAGGAAGCGTTTATCATCGTGTGGTTTTACCGACGAGGGGCGGGGCGATCCCTCCCAATGGAAGTGGGCGTGGCAACAGATTGCGACGCCCACTTCCATGGGGAGTGGGCGTGGTAACATATTGCCACGCCCACTCCCGGGGGAGAGAGAGAGTGTACTTTTTAGCAGGTTTAGCTTAATACAGTGCATAAAAACCAGCTTCTAATAAAAACAGAGATAACTCTGGAATAGCCATAGTGAAAAATAAACCCTAGAGTTGTTTCACCAATTATACAGATTCTATGATCTAAAATCAAACACATTTATTTGGCAACAAGAATATACCATACTTGCCAACCTTCGAAGGAAAAAAAACAAAAGATTTTACTAGAGGTATATAGGTGATTCACCATTGACATATCCTCGCTACAGAATTGTTAAATTATGCTTTTAAGTAACACAAATACTAAATTTAAAGTGGAATGGGGATTTTTTGCAGATGTAAGCAAATTGGTCGCAGAAAGAAAAAATACTGCAAAGGAAAAACTAAATAATAAGCAGTGAATTTGCTTAAAGTTTCGTACGTTCTTCCGTCTCTACCAGAAAAGTGGCTGCAAAAATTTAATTACTAAAATACGAAAAAATAAAGGAAATCAATATATAATGAAAATACAATACAAAATAAATAGGTATAGGGTAGCACATGTTAAAATAATTTCAAACATTCAAAATAATTGAAATAATTTCAAGATGCAAAAGGATTGAAATCGGCTGAAATTTTCATCAAAGCACGTGTTTCGTTGAACATGCAATGTGTAAAGCTTCTAAAAAATTAATTTTTACTGAATGAGTTATTAATTGGAAAAATTCTTATTCCCTGACATTGGTGGACTAGAAAAGGTCGCCATCTATTGATAAGAAAATTAAACTTTTTGATGATTGACTGAAAAAATTGCGGAAAACGGGAGAAAATTGTAAAAAACGGGAAATCGGGAGATGGAGGCAAAAAACGGGAGTCTCCCGCTAAAAACAGTACAGTTGACAAGTATGATATACCAATGAATTTAAAATCAATAAATAATATTTAAACAACACCAACATTCCACTAACTAGGCTTCAGGGAAACTGATTGAAAAAAAAAAGGCCTAACCTTACCTCACCTAACATCTTATACTATTTAAACATCCAACTATTGACGATCTTTACCGAGTGGAGAAATATACTAAAAGATCTCTATGAAACTGTAACTTAAATGACCCAACTGCTCAAACTAAAATAAAATACCACTACCACATGGCTGATACCACTGAAGATCCAAGATGCATCAAACAGGCAGACTGCAACGCCCCCTAACTCATCCAATGAGGAAGCGCCCCCAAGTGGCAACTAGTGCAAACTTGAATATCATGATATTTTCGAAAGTATCCGATATTTTTGATTAGCGAGTCTTCAAAATAGTAAATGCACATCCTCATATCCCTCTTTAATTTCTTGTAGTACAATTGCAGTACTCAGATTTAAACCTAAAGTTTCTTTCATTATTAATATCCAATATTTTGTAACATTTCCATCCATTTTTACGGAACTCATTCAGCATTCACTGGTTCGCTCATTTTTCTTCTGTCAGCTACTTTTACAGTTATATGACTCACCAGAAATGAATAATGTGTATCAGTCGGTACACAGTCTTGAGACATTTTCTTCTTTTCCGATCTAATCGGGCCCTTTTAATATGCATTCCATTTGTTACACTACTAATAATTTCATGAATATAAGTTACAAGTGAAAAGGGAATAGTGTATTACTTTGTTATATTAATGATGTATTATGCATCATAAGAAAATAGTATATCACTCTTTGGTTATTTTAAATAATTGAACAATATTACTACGATTAATGCACTTTTTATATTGAAATTACTGTAGATGAAAAAATAGACATCAGAATAGCATGATATTTTCAAAATAATTATTGGATATATATTATGATATATATCATGGTACACATCGACCAATGTATGGATGCCTCAGCTGCCGAATCGATCAACTCCACTCTTCAAAAAAAATACTCATTTCTGCTTTGACAGAGCTTAATCAATGCTTAGCATGTGAATTTATATCAAAGTTTAGGTTCAGCACATTCCTGATCCTGCGATGGCAGAAAATGTAACTCGAGGGCCAATACGCATACTTGCCAACCTTCAAAGAAACAAAAAACGGGAGATTCCACTAGAGGTATATAGGTGATTCACCAGCGACATATCTTCACAACATAATTATTAATTCTGCTTTTAAATAACTTAAACACTAAATTTAAAGTGAAATGGGGATTTTTTCGCAGATGCAAGCTAACTGGTAGCAGCAAGAAAAACATACTGCAAAGGAAAAACCTAATAATAAGTAGTGAATTTGCTTAAAAAGTTTTGTACATTCCCCAATCTCTTCCAGAAAAGTAGCTACCGAAATTTAATTCCTAAAATCCGAAAAAAAAAAATCAATACATATAATGAAAATAATATATATAATAAGTAGGTATAGTGTAGCACATGTTAAAACAACTTCAAACTTTCACAACAATTGAAATATTTTCAAGATGCAAAAAGATTGAAATCTGTCACCATTTTCGGCAGAGCACTTGCTTCTTTGAACATGCAATGTGGAGCTTCGAAAAAATTAATTTTAACTAATATAGTTATTAACTGGAAATGTTCTTATTCCCTGACATTGGTAGACTAGGAAGTAGCTACCAAAATTTAATTCCTAAAATCCGAAAAAAAAATCAATATATATAATGAAAATAATATATATAATAAGTAGGTATAGTGTAGCACATGTTAAAATAACTTCAAACTTTCACAATAATTGAAATATTTTCAAGATGCAAAAAGATTGAAATCTGCAGCCATTTTCGGCAGAGCACACGCTTCGTTGAACATGCAATGTGGAGAGCTTCCAAAAAAATAATAATTTTAACTAATGTAGTTATTAACTGGAAAAATTCTTATTCAATGACATTGGTAGACTAGAAAGGGGCGCCATCTATTGAGAAGAAAGTGAAACTTTTTGATGATCGACTGAAACAGGGTTGCCACGCCACAGGGAAACCTGAAGAAACAGGGAAAACACAGGGAATTCAAAAATCAACAAAAAAACAGGGAAAATCCGGGGAATTTCGAAAATTTCCTCAAAAACCTGGAAAATACAGGGAATTTTTTTTCCTTCTTAAATTAAAGTTACAAAAATCAATTCCCAAATATATAAACTACCAAAAATTAAATAAATAGTAATATTTATAATGAGAATATTAATAAAGTAAATTAAAAAATGGTAATTTTGGTTGAAAGCTTTTTTTTTAAAGTAAATATTAAAATATTTATCATAAAAATAGAATCTTGAATTTCATGATAATTTAGAGTGTATGAAATGAGTCGTCAATAATCATTGCTCTGGGTCATTTATACACTTTTAGGTCCAAGGCTAAGAGAAGTTTTTTTTTAATAAAAAGTTGAATATATTCAACCACCATGCTATTATTTCAGTTATTATGAATTCTTATTTATTTAGAAATTTTTGTTTCGTTTTTTTACCCTGTGGTGAAATTATCAAGATATTAATGTTCTTTTCCAAATAATCAGTGTTCGCTCGTTTGTAATGTTTAATTTTCATGCAGGGAAAACACAGGGAATTTTTTTTCCAAAATTGAGCGGCAACCCTGTGAAAAAACGGGAGAAAATTGTAAAAAACGGGAAATCGGGAGATGGAAGCCAAAAACGGGAGTCTCCCGTTAAAAACAGTGGAGTTGTCGAGCATGAATACGTCACTTTTCCGGACTTTTTGCTCCATGGAGTCGATCGATTCGGCGAGCGAGGCGTCCACGCGTCGACGAGAGAAGGGGGATACTCACTGAGGGGGGCGGGCGGCGGCGGCTTGTAGAGGGGCGGCTCGGGGCGCACCCTCTCGTCCCCCCGCATCTTGTCCCTGCGCTCGGTGAGGTAGAGGACCACGGAGTTGATCTCGGCCAGCGACACCCAGCGCCCGTCGGCCAGCATGCGCAGCAACAGCTGCATCTCCCGGTCGGCGGCCACGGCCCCCGTGTAGGGCCCCCGCTCCGACCGCTCCCGCTCCACCTGCTCCCTCTGCGCGCGCACCCACTCGTGGAAGTTGCGCGACAGCAGCTTCAGGGCGTCCTCCAACGGCATGTTGCGGTGCTCTGCAAAAGGGAATAGACACTCAGATAGACGCTCAATAGACAAAGGTGTCAGACACTCCCCAGGGGGAGGGAAAAGAAAAACACAGCAAACCTCCAAAGAAAAAAAGAAAAGAGGAGAACCCACCAGAGCAAGGACGGATACAAGGTCGCCCCTCCATCGGGGAGCCCGCCACCAGAAATTTTTCCGAATTGAAGTTCTGAAAATGCAAGTGCGGGTCATTTTTGATGACGTTAATGATAGACATCGGTAAACGATATTTATCCGCGTTCTCATTCCTAATGTAATGTAATATAAAATCTACTTTATTCAAATGAGATTAACTTCTCGACTCTCTCGGCACGAGTAAAGTTTCAGTTTTAGGTTGGCATCCTTTGATGCCCAATCCTATGCAAATGAGGCAAGTATAAATAGTGAACGATTCCAATCGTTCTCTCTCTTTTCTTTTGTGTTCGTCAGCCTCTAGTGAGTTAGGTGTTGGGGAGTTGCGAACTCCACCTGCGCTCATGGCCAGGGTTTATTCTTATAAACTAATTTTGTTAGTTTATTTATTTCAGTTTCTATGGACCAATACATTTTTGGTAAGATTTTAAACACGTTTCCAATGTTCATTTCTTCTCATTAACAATTGATTCTGCATCTTCCACTGTGTGGTATTAGCTCTGCTCGTATAAGCATGTGACATTGTCGACCGACTGACGGAATTTAGCCTTTCGGCTTTTCGTTTAAACATCGTGAGTTATCAGTTAAGGAAAGGAATGGGATTCAAATCTCCTTTCCGAAAATTTTCAGAATTGAAGTTTCGGAAACAGGATTTTAGACGATCTTCGGTGATGTCGGGAGACTTTCGGCCTTCGCCCGGAGATTTAAGTCTCGAAGATGCGATTGTGTGTGGAGACATCTCGGATAGTGTCGGGACAAAGCCGGTAATTTTTAGAAACACAAGTTCGAAAAAGCACAACTTTAGACGATCTTCGAGGATGGTGGGGTAGGGAGTTTCAAAGCATTCCCCCGGAATTATTACAAAATTAAAGTTCTAAAACACAATTTCAGAATACCTCTTTCAACGGAAAAGGAAAGGAATTGGGAACTAGGTTTGGGAACTTTCTTGGCTAAATTTCATAATTTAGTTGTTTTAGGGGAAAATATTGTAGCAGCCCACCCTCTCCCCTTTCGTACATAATCAGACACGTAGTAAAAGATCACGTAAAAAATAAAACGCCCCCTCCTTGAGTCATTTCTGGATCCGTCCTTGCACCAGAGGTATATGGGTGATTAACCAGCGACATATCTTCACAACAGAATCATTAAACTATGCTATTAAACAACATGAACACTAAATTCCAGGGTAAATGGGCCAACAAAAAAAATATACTGCAAAGAAGAAACTAAATAATAAGGAGTGAATAATCTTAAAGTTTTGTACATTCCCCAGTCTCTACCAAAAAAGTACAGCTGAAAAATTTAATTATTAAAATCAGAAAGAAAAAAATCAATACGTAATGAAAATAAAATATAAAATAGGTATATATAGGGTAGCACATGTTAAAACAACTTCAAACTTTCAAAACAATTGAAATATTTTCAAGATGCAAAAGGATTGAAATCTGCTGCCATTTTCGGCAGAGCACGTGCTTTGTTAAACGTGCAATGTGGAGAGCTTCCAAAAAATTAATTTATATTAAATGCGTTATGAATTGGGAAAAAATCTTATTCCCTGACAATGGTAGACTAGAAAAGGACGCCATCTATTGAGAAGAAAGTGAAACTTTTTGATGACTAAGAAAAACTGCCAAAACGGGAGAGAATCGTAAAAAACGGGAAATTGGGAGATAAAAGCAAAAGACGGGAGTCTCCCGTTAAAAACAGTAGAGTTGGAAGTATGAATACAGTGACCCCCCGTCGTATATTCCTCCATCCCTCGCGAAATGAAACGTAATCTCGAAGATCGCTCGAGTGGTAAAAACTACGTATTCTTCAGAAAAATTTATTACACCTGAGGTGCATCTGTTAGCTTCAAAAGATATGCACAGTATTTGCCATGAATCATTTTGTTTGACAAGTAAAAGGCATGAACTTTTACTGAGTCAGGAAGCGACTACAATTTTATTTTAACATATATATGTATGTATAATATAAGATATATATGTAAAGTGAAATTAACATAAAATCAAATATAGTGTAAAATCACTTCTTGGCTACATAATAGATTGAAATTAAATTAGGATGGAGCTGTGAAAATTCCAGTTAGTGGTCTAACAGCATCTTAACTCACGACGGTATAAATTCTCGCCTCGCCGAAAAACCGTCGGAATCTTCCGAATGTTTTTCACGATGCTAAAAAAAAGAGCAACTGGAAAGATCATTTTCTTCCACTGCTTTTATTAAAAGTGCCTCCCGAAAATGAGTTATGTGTTTTCGTCGTCTCTCCACGAGCGAGATGCGAGAAGGGGCCACCGTATTTTTTTCAATTTTAGTCGACTTTGTAAACATGTTTTGTAGTTGATTTATGTAAAAAACCATCACAAATAAAGCACAAATTCTGAAAAAAAAAAAAAAAAAAAAACACACACACAGCATATAGCTATTTCAAAGGCTTTCATAAAAGCTAAAAAGTTTTAAAACATGTAAACTTACTTTTTGATTCAGACTGTGAAAAAAGATTCCCGTTTTCGATAATCACACCCCAGTGTGCAATAACCCGACTGCCGTCTCTCCGCCCCTTTTCCCTCACAGATCCACTCGGGACTTTTCCGTCCGAACCTCGATCGGAGTCCGGTTGTGCTTCGGACCAGGGGGCTTATTACCAACTCTTCGGAAGGGAGTGAGATCAGGGAAAACAGGCGATTTCCCGATGCGTGCGCTGTTGGCTTATTACGAGCTGTACAGAATCGGGAAAAAAGAAACCATTTTCGGGTTTTTTACTCATCAGCTTCAGAGGTGGTGTGATCGTGGTGAGATACAGTGAGATGGAACTTTTTCAATATGGCTGACATGTTAGTGTTAGCACGATTTTTGTATTTTGCCATTGCAATCAATTAAAACGTTTTGCATCAAAATGGACAGTCTTACGTTTTGAACTCTTTCAAAATGCAACTTTTTTATACACATAAAATGAAACATAGCGCTCTGAGAATAGTTTATAGAACTAACGTTGTTATTGTAACTAAACCAATGGATTCCCCAGGTGAACTACGTACATTTTTGCTTTTTATGTTACCCTACTTCTGCGTAAAAGTAATTTAAAGATAGAAGAAAAAAAGAAAGATTTAAAACATTTAGAACCTTAAACTAAAACCACTGATTCCCTGTAGCCAAAAATCAACAAAGTTATTCGAATTTATATGCTCCCAGTTTTAAGCTTCAAGAAGACACAAAAACATGATAACAATAAAAATAACTTTCTACATTTACTTAATATCAAATGACGTGCAAATTGAATGATTTCTTAACTTAGTAAACTTAAGCAGCTCATTTAATGCATACGCAACTTGGGTAGCTGAGCAGCATATGATTCAAAGGGTTTAGATTGTATTTAGGCTGCAGTTTCGTACTCCCGTGTGGCGCGATTGTATAAGCACGCGCATTGAACTCGTAAGATTGGAAAGGTTTTAATTGATTCAAATCTATTAAACTACTATAACCTAATTGATATTTTTGAATGTTTTAAATTTTAAAAAGAATTAATGTATATATATTTCTATTCCTTACATACATGTTTATTCCTTACACACCTGTTATAAACTATATACGAATCGGTTATAAGGTCAACCCGCTTATAAGGTCAGTCTCTTGAAGTCCCGAAGGGTGACCTTATATCGAGGTCCGACTGGATAGATAAATGCTGTTGCACTTTTTTTCAACAATTTGATCCCCTTCCCTCCTTGTCACACTTTACCTAACTCCTCCTCTTGTCACATGGCATATTTTTTATACACATATGGTTGGAATAAATGTGCGATGTCGCCCGCCGCAAAAACAAAACCGACGAAAGTCGAAAATTTGACGAAACCAATACTTTTTTTATATATTAGATATAGTAGAAAGTAAAAATCGGATCTCGTACTCCAGTTTAGAGATTTTGAAGAATAAGTCATCCTTTATCATTAGGCTGCGAAAAACTTCCTTTTTAATACATTCAGATATTTTAATTAAATACAATAGCCAAATTATCTGCACTTTCCCTGAACATCGAGACATAAATCCTTCAGATTATTTATTACCGTCTAGATTTCCTAACCGTTCGCTCGGCTCCATCCCGACGGAATGACGGAAATCCGTCGAAAGACGCTTCCGCCCCCCACGTCATCGGTCTCCCACCCGGCCACCGTCGAACGAGTCGTTCAGTTTTATTCGAAATCCGTTTCCTCTTCGAGGGATTCTTTTCGGACGAGCGTGATCGTGGGAGTCGCGGCACTCCTTTCTTCGGGACGTCGACACCGCACGTCGGACGAAACAATTGCACGAAAGCGAGACGAATAAAATGCATGCACTCGCTTCTTTATGGCCAATCGGTCGAGCGAACCGGCCACACAGACGACGACAGCTGGGTTGGGCACAGGAGCTGCTGCCCCGGACACAGAACTCCTGATGCACGCGTAGCAATAACTTGGTCTCAGGCTCGCCGTGCGAACGGTCGGGCCCCCTTCATTCATTCAAAGTACTTCGTTTGTTAGAAATGGTCATTTAAACTATAAAAAATTATATTAATTTGAATTTTTGGCAAACTTGAATTCAAATTATGTTTTTCGCAATCACGAGCGTGTGTTTGTGTGTATGTATGCACGTGTGTGTTTGTGCAGACGCATGTGTGTGGGAGTGTATGTATGCATGTGTGTGAGTGTTGTGTATGCAGTGCTGTGCGTGTACGTGTAGGCATTCGTGTGTGTGTGTAGGCATGTGTGTTTGTGTCTGTGTGCAGGCATGAGTATGTGTATGTGTAGGTGTGTGTATGCATGCATGTGTGTGTGTGTGTGTAGGATATGGACGCAACCAGGAGACGGTTTTCGCAAGAGGAGCAGCATCGTGGTGCTGGCAGAGGGAGGTGGTGGGAAAATAAAATCAGCTAACATCAAAAACAGTCAAGTGAGAACAATAAGCAATTGTCATTGCTCAACAAGCCCAACATGATTAACTGAAAATCATACATCACTTACATTACAAAAAATTAAAAAGTTGGACTGTAAAATTGAAAAACACAAATACGAAATGTCCCAACTTCCGTCACGGGAACGGACACGACTTAGAAAGGAACGAGAGAGTCTCGCTCATTATTCAGAAAAGAAAAAAAAATCTCTTCACGGTCAGGTTTCGGCAGACATCGTGAAGATGTTTTCCCGTCCGAAGCACGCATTCGGTTTTTATGCCTGCTGTCGTGTTTTTCTCGCCTTCTCGACGAAACACGACTACGAAAAAAGACCGAAACGCAGGGCACCTCCCGGGACGCCCGTCGTCCGAGACGGAAATTTTTGATCGTGTGATGATGAGATCAATATTTTTCAGCTCACGATTCCGCCGCGTTTACGCTGAACGAAAATAGAAAGACCCGGATGTGAGTAAGAGTTTACATTTCTGTCTTCGGTTTCTGTCGATTTTCTGCCTTTGCGGGGCCCGCCCCTCATTCTTTATTTCACAAACAGATCATGTAAAATCAAAGCAGAATGTTTAAGTATTTAATCTCTTTGGCATCTGTTCAAAAGGGATGGACTAAAATTGGGGAGAATTTTCGGAAATTCTGCCCGGCGCAAGAGTCGACGAACCTCATTTCTTGTAATAAATTTCCCGACTCATACACAAGTATATACGGTACTTTCCCCAAAGCAGAATACTTTACGATGTTCTGCAACGGAAAATCATTTGACTAAAATTGTTCTGCAAGTACTTTAAGCATTGTACGCGAAAAAACGTGACATTTTAAACAAGTTGGGTGGCAAAAATCAAAATCATTTCACATAGTTTTTTTTAACTGGACTGTTACTACAGAGCAAAACCTTTTATCCGGGAACCAAAAAACCGGGAAACCAGAAAACCGGCAACTTTTTCCCGATTTTTCTACTATTTTTTTAAAATAAGTCATTTTGATAATTTTTGAAAAATTAAGCATTTTTTCTGAAATACCAAAAAGAACATTAACTATTTCTTAATAAACACCATATTACTCACGGAAAACTCGGGAAAATGTTTGCAAACACTAACTTTAAATGGTTGTCCTTTATGCGGGGAAAAACTTTTTTTTTTCCCCTTTTCCAAACAGAATGTGAGGGTCTCAGGTATTATGAATAACTTCAGGTTTTTGGTGTTTAAATTATTCTCTCACTATTAGTTTTTAATATTTCGATATCTATAAGCATTTCTGAACTGTTTTCTTCATATTTTAATAGGTACTAATATTTATTATAGTAATTTACGTTTTACAAACAATCGGCCAATAGCGCTTTTTAGCGATCCAGAAAAGCGGGAAATTCAGATATCCGGGATAGCGATGGTGCCGAACTTCCCGGATAATTGGTTCTCTACTGTATTTATTTTTGTGGAAATGAGATATTTCCGGAAACATCACAGCTTTCAACCAAATGACTAATTAAAGAGCACTGAATTTGGAAAATTAGTTGATCATGAAAACTATAAAATCAAAAAAACTTTAACAAGGTGTCAAACCTAAACCGATTGGGATTCTCCAAAAATAGTTTATATTCTTTCCAAAATGCATAGAAAGAGCAAAGATACAAAATTTTATAAAAATCCGAACCTAGGTGTCAAACCACATTTTTTGGTTAATTTTACATGGCATGAAGGAGCAATTAAAATAATGTTACTAAACAAAGAAATTACTGAAATAATAAATTGAATGAGTTGAGTTTGGGTTGCATGTAATAAAACACTTCAAAACAATTAAAATATTTTCTGGATGCAAAAGGATTGAAATCTTAAACAAGACACGCAATTTCCAACGATGGACATGTTGGCATGTTTCCTAAACATGCATGGCGGAAATTGTAGTGGATGAAGATCGATTGGGAAAAACCTACAAAGGACTAATCGAATTCAACATCGGGAGCTTTCCCCCAAATTATCGTAATTTGAGACAATTTTAGATTTTCTACTAATTTTAAGAAATTTGCAAACTCTACAGATTTTCTGCACCGCAGTTTTTGCAGATTTTCGGCACCGCGGTTTCTGCAAATTTTCGGCACCGTGGTTTCTGCAGAAATTTCAATGAAATTTGCAGAATTTCTGCAGAAAATTTGTCAGTTTTCCTCTCACATGTGAACAGAATTGTTCTGCAGCTCAGGCATCTGTTCTGCGACGTACGTCGCAAATTTAGTAGTATTCTGCTTTGGGGGGTACTTTCCATGAGAAAATTCAACATAAATGTATTTTAAACGATAACGTGCCTGCATTTTTCAGATTTCACTCCGACCCCGATTTCATTCCTCGCCCCACAGTCGTCGTCTCTTTCCGGCTCGATCGGCCTCTGAAATTGAACGAACGCAAAAGGGAACACTTTTACCCTCCCACCTCTGCACAGTGCACCCTGACGCAAAACCTTCGGCAACCGTGCGACTCCATGGTGCAGTCCGGTCAACGGGCCTTCGCCGGACGAGCTCCCGTCTGTCGTACATGTCAAATTCCAAATGACCGTTGAGAGTCCGAATGCGCTGTTCACGTACACCAAAAATCAACTACTATCAACGCCTCCTAATTACTAAATGCCTATCGCGTTCCCACTTTCAACATAGAGCAAAATGATTCAAGTAAGCGCAATTTCGGTATTCTCGCTACTGCCATCTATCGAAGGTCGAAAGCATTAGAAATTAAAAGCGAAGAACACAATTGGTTAACTTCTAAATTTAAATTTTAAAATTAACCAATTAACAATTTGGTTTGAATTCTGTGGTTTAAAAAACACTTGGAAGATGTGTATTTTGGTAATTTTTTTTATTACATTATTTTGAGATGTTTTCTTTCGTAATGAAGGATCTATTTGAATGAAATAAAAATCAATTTTTAGTAAGAAATTAGCAAAAAAAGCATGTTAGACACTAAAAAAAAAGTTCCACATAGGAATACATTATTTTTAACCAACAAAAAACCATTTTAAGTTAACATAGACTGAACTAAAAACGTACCTAAATCTTGAACAAATATCTGAAAATAGGTTTAATTTGCAAATAAACAGTTTTGATAAAATGTGCTGTAGTATGGCACATTTCAAAGCACAAATTCGAATTTAAACCCCAATTTAATCACGTTTCATGTAGTTATTTCTGCCTGTTAGTGAAATCTATAATTTTTTTCTGAAAGTAAAAAGTTTGTAGATGATATATAAAAAGGCTAGAAACGTACATAACTCGTACTTTTATAGCTAAGAGAGTAAATATTGGGCCCCGAGAGAATCTCGTGCTCAGTTAACTTCACCAAAAACGGAAACTCGAGTGATGCTCGGGCATAGACCTCAAAGTGTTAGTCTTCTCGAAAAAGCTTCGTCAACCATGCGACTCCACGGAGCGGTCCGTTTGACGGACCTTCGCCGGAAGAGCTCCCGTCTGTCGAATGTGTCGGATTCGAAACGACCGTCGACGGTCCGAATGCGCTACTCACGCACACCAAATATCACGCACACTAATTAATATAAATAACCAATAAACCCATCATGAATTCCGATCCTTCCCGTGCTAGACGAGGAAGTCATTTTCCCGAAATAAAAAAGACACACGAAAACCGGACGACGGACCCGATTTCCGAACGATCGCGAAAGCAAAGCAGAGAGCGAAAATTGAAAGTTACTTTAAAAGCCTTGCTTAACTTAACTACAAGTATTTTATTTGTTGACAAACACAAGATAGCAACAGTAAAAATTTTAAATCATCGATTTTTCCAACAATTAAAATCATGCGAAATACACAGACGACGGTCTATTACGGCTTATCTTTCTTATTGTCGCATTAACAAATCTACTTTTAGTCTCATGGAAAAAAAGAAGCCCCCTCGGAGCGATCGGCGCCAAAATTGAACCGACGCCTGTTTACATATAGGTTGTGTTTATTACATATCGCTTAGGTTCATTCGAAATTTCATCCAGAACGTAGCATTACTTCTCGGGATATGGCACTAGCAACAAAAAAGAAAGAACGTTGGATTACACCACGCACTTTTCGGCTATCGATGCCGAAATAGAATCGGTTCTCGTACCCTCCGAGTGCTACAGGTCGATACAGTTTTTATTCGATTCTGTTCATTTTTTTCTGAGACATAGTGGTCACAATTGACGACAAAAAAAAATCTATAGCTCGGCCCCCGTTTGAGTTATCGACACCAAAATTGAATCAACACCTGTACCTGTTAGGGGCAACACATTGACCAAATTTTATTCGATTCCACCAGTTACTTCTTGAGGAATAGCAGGCACGCATCACTCATTAACGCTCCATTGCTCTCCACTCCCCTTAGAGGAATTTGCGTCAAAAACTAGTGGGCACAAGTTCACTTAGGGACTTATATGTGTACCCAAAAAAATCCGGTCACACACATACGGACACACACACAGGCATTTTCTAAAAGTACTCGAAATGCTCGAACCCGGCAAAATTCTTGATTCGAAAATTTGCACGAAACCAATATTTTCTTCTATATATTAGACATAGAAGAAAGTAAAATGGATTCAAGAGATCTTCCTGACTGGGAGACGTTTCTCAAAAACGGATCTTGCGTTGGGTTTTCGTTACACAAGATTTTCGCAATGTTTTCGTTGCTCTTTCTTTACGTACAGACGATTCGCTTCGTTCCAGTGACACTTTTACGGTGAAGAACAAATACAGAACTTCAAACAGTAAATATGACGTACACACGAAAATGAATAAAGTAATCCATTCTGATAGGTTTGGCTTCGATACAGATACACTCAAAAATAAATTCGTGGTCTATTGGAGCAGAAAATACCCATCGAAAAGAAAGAATAGACAGTATACACTCGCGAATGCCCACGTCCCCTTAACTTTTAAAGAAAAAACAAAATCCCGCATTCGAACCGACTTTCGATTCTTGGAGAAATATCGGGAACATTCCGCAGTGGTTTTTTTTGGCAAGTGAACTCTTACGAAGAATGGAAATGAAATTTTTTTATCATCTTTACCGTCGAGGTCGAACAATATTCATATTTCTGTGCGGAAAAATTTCGTTTTTGAAACTATTTTGAATGGATTTGGTCTCTGCGGTATTGAAGGTCAGTCTGACGAAAGGCCTCGTTCGTGCATCGCATTCGTATACGGTTGCTTTCGAGAAATACCAAGGTATCTTTTGCGAGGACGAGTTTTAACGTTAAACAGGCGACGACGGGAATGGCTGCAAAAAAGAAATTCTCATAAACTGGTTTATAAGAAAAAAAAATAGATCGCATGCATCTTTTATGGTTTCATCATTTTTTACTTTTCTAAGAAAACATAGCCATTAAATACATTTTAATTCGCAAAAAATTAATGCTTCCATTTTCTTCAATTTTCCAAAGAAAAAACAACACATCCCTGCTATCTCAAAATGTACTAAAATTTTGCATCTCTGTGTTAAAATCTTGAATTTGTTTCTTAAAACTTACATAAAGCACTTACATAAAATACTTAAAACATACATCCCTAAAATAAAGATTCCTATAGATCGATCACACGCATGCGAGTCGTGAAAAGACAAAACGAAGGCCCCGAGACTCCGTGATTCGATTGAAGAGAAACACACCACAATAATAATAAATACACAACTGTAAATCAGCAATCCGAGCAAAGTGAGTATATCGAGCGTGGAGAGTCTTCCGAAATTGAACATACCCGTTGAATGTTTCTCGATCTCATCTTCGGTGAACCACGGCAAACACTCGCATGAGAAACACAATCTCGAACGTCAAATCTCTTTACGTACACGAGAATCAAACCACATCGTTTCGGAAATCATTTTCCCTTCGTCGTAACTTTCGGTAGAAGACACTTTTCACAAGTACAAACGAGAAAACGTACAATAGATTTAGGTTATTGTGTATCAGCCTCTGCAGGGACCCATTTAAAAAACGCATCATTGATAAAAAACATATTTTATCTTTAAAACAAATTTCACCACGGTCGAATTCTTTCGCCGTGCGACGATTAATGACAGTTCGCTGACAATTTTAATTTATCTTTAAAACAAATTTCACCACGGTCGAATTCTTTCGGCGTGCGACGATTAATGACACTGAAAAATTTATCAATATGATCGAGAAAACATCTCTGATTTCGACATGCAAATGGGATCCCAATGTCTGCTCGAACGGGTTTTTCGGCAGATGGAATGGTTCCCGGAACATAATATAAGTAATGGTCTACTACGAGAAGCAAGATTGTTTGCTGTCCCGGACGGGAATGTATTTCTCGGCTGTTCAGTGTTTCTGATGAGCGGGTGTGACCTTCCATGTTTCTGGTGCGAGCTTTTTGTGTGGGTTAACCTGCGGTATGAACTTTTGATCTTTCTACCGGGGTTTATTCTATGTTTGGCACATACCCGAGAGTCGGACCGGTTCACACCGTTTACGATATTTTCAAAAGGGGGTATTTACTGTAAATTATTTTGAAACATAAGTTTAATTCTATTTACACATGTTATTTCCAATTTATACTTGTTTTTGTTAACTAAATTGTTACTTGTTTAAAATACGAGTATGTAATTCTTTAAGGTCCAACAGATCACATGGACTCATTTTCAGTTGGCTTGCTTTTGACCTGCTTTGAGTTTTTTTAACTTCAGTTTCTTACTCGGCTATCGGAAAGGCCAGTCAATTTGAACTTTTTTGTCGTCGACGACACCCCGAGATTCACGGCCTTTTCTTGCAGAAGACATCATCGAGAGATGATCGACGATGAACCGAAGCGAATGAACCTAAAATCATCTTCCCAAACGGACGTCGTCTCATCGAAAGGAACGTCGGCTTCGTGCGTGATCTATGTCGCTGATTCGTGAAACTTGAAGAAAGTAATTGTTTCCTTATGACAAAATTAAGTAAGAAAATAAAGACACTGCGCCGAATGGACTTTACCTTTCCGTAGAATCAAACGAGACAGAAGCCGACGTGTCTTGGAAATCAAGAATGAGCGTCGATGCGTCTCGGAACTATACCAGACAGACGTTGACCAATAGCGGTATCGAACGAGACGGACATTGACACGTCGTGGAATCGAACCGGATGAACACTGACACATAGTGGAATCGGAAGAGACCGACAATGACGCATCACGGAATTGAACGAGACAGACACTGACACGTTGTGGAATCGAACTGGCTGAACGTGACATGTCGTGGAATCGAACGTGACGGACATCAACACGTCGTGGAATTGAACCGGATGAAGATTGATACATAGTGGAATCGGAAGAGACCGACAATGATGCATCACGGAATTGAACGAGACAGACGTTGACCAATAGCGGTATCGAACGAGACGGACATTGACACGTCGTGGAATCGAACCGGATGAACACTGACACATAGTGGAATCGGAAGAGACCGACAATGACGCATCACGGAATTGAACGAGACAGACACTGACACGTTGTGGAATCGAACTGGCTGAACGTGACATGTCGTGGAATCGAACGTGACGGACATCAACACGTCGTGGAATTGAACCGGATGAAGATTGATACATAGTGGAATCGGAAGAGACCGACAATGATGCATCACGGAATTGAACGAGACAGACACTGACACGTCGTGGAATCGAACTGGCCGAACTTGACATGTCGTGGAATCGAACGGGACGGACATCAACACGTCGTGGAATTGAACCGGATGAAGATTGACACGTAGTGGAATCGGAAGAGACTGACGATGATGCATCACGGAATTGAACGAGACAGACACTGACACGTTGTAGAATCGAACTGGGCGAACGTGACATGTCGTGGAATCGAACGGGATGGACATGGACGCATAGTGGAATTGAACGGGACGGACCATGATGCATCACCAAATTGCATGAGGCGGACAACGACGCATTGTGGAATCGAACTGGCCGAACGTGACATGTCATGGAATTGAACGGGACGGACATGCACGCATAGTGGAATCAAACGGGACGGATATGGACGCATAGTGGAATTGAACGGGATGAAAATTGACACATAGTGGAATCCGAAAAGACCGACAATGATACATCACGGAATTGAACGAGACAGACACTAACACGTTGTGGAATCGAACTGGCCGAACGTGACATAACGTGGAATCGAACTGGCCGAACATGACATGTCGTGGAATCGAACGGGAAGGACGTGGACGCATAGTGGAATTGAACGGGATGGACAATGATGCATCACCAAATCGCATGAGGCGGACAACGACGCATTGTGGAATCGAACTGGCCGAACATGACATGTCGTGGATTCAAACGGGACGGATATGGACACACAGTGGAATTGAACGGGACGGACAATGATGCATCACCAAATCGCATGAGCTGGACATCGATGGGTAGTGGAATTGAACGAGATGGATGTAGACGCATCTTGGAATTGAACACCTAATCGCCGCCGTTGGCTCGAAGAATACTCGAGATCGAGTGTTGGTAGAACCAGTGAAAAATGCCAATTAATTGAAGTAACATCGCTGCACGATAGAACCGGAGCTTCAATTCGTATTTTTTCATTCCTGTTCAACTGGGAAAAAAAAGATTGTTTCAGTTCCAAATGTGTAATTTTATTTTATGGATATTCCTACTTTTACTGAAAATAGTCTTCTGACGAATAGTCTATCAATGTAGCAATGTACAAGTAATAATTATTACAGGGCTGAAGTTAAATTATAAAATATTTATAAGCTGGTTACAGAAACAAGATTAATATTGAACAACTCAGTAATGAATGATGAACCATTTAGCAGTAGGGAAATGGTGGGCCTGTCAAGAAATACGGGAGCGAAGCTATGAATACAGCCACAAAAGAAGAGGTCGACTCTTTTCCCGAAACAAGGCACTACGAATGATCTACGGTGCTGTCGGAATGACTTATTCTAGTTGTGCAAATCTATACCAGTAACTCTCCCATTGCCTGAGAAATAAAGAAACAAGCAATCGGTTCGTATATCAAACTAATGTCATCAAATAGAGCATACTGGACTAACTACACTTTCCCTGTAACGCTAAAAACTGGGGTGTCTCCAATCGATGCAGCTTTTGCTAGACATGTATCCAGATTACCTTATAGAGAGCAGTCACTAGGTTAACCCCCTCTGCTTCCCAAACCTAAGAGCCAGTTACAGATTAACAATCTCACTGACAGCTCACTTTTGCAGAACAAAGCTCTCATAGGTGCTTATAGTCATCTCTTCTCCATCCAAGATCCTGTCGGTTCTCACAAATCTAACTTTGATGCAGAGATTTACGCCATTTTCCCGGCGCTTCATAAATTTTCAATCTAGGCTTAACAACTTCTCCAATCTTGGTGGACTTCAGAGCAGCTATCCAGGCAGTTACTGTAGGATCTAAATCAAACATCATCTTCGAAATTGAAATGGATGTGATTCTTCCAAGAGCTGCAAATAAGACCATCATCTTCCAGTAGGTTCCTTGGAATTGAAAGTGGCAAGGCTCTCTAGATCACCTAGTGAACGGTCCTATTCTTGGCAAGTTCTGCAAAAACCAAATTTGGGAGTGACTTACAGCCGTAAACAAAGTCAACTCGAACGGCAAACCTGGGGCCGAAATTCAAGAGGTGTGGAGGACTTACTGGAACAAACCTTTTTAAGCCCTCTACAGGCCATGATTGCCTGGCTGAGCACCTCCACAAGATAGATATCTTAACATCTAGTACCAGTCTAATTTGCGGTGAATGCCGCTCATCTCCTCTCTCGCTCTAAACTTGACCCAACTGATCAAAAGTCAAAATGACTCGGAAAGCTTCATTGGACTGCCCGATCTGTCATGGACTGACTTTCTCCTCGACTCTGCTCCAGCTGCGAAATGCTCTACTTTACAGATTTCTTATCGATTTTAAATTGTTGCTTTTTGCTGTATGTTCTTGTTGCTGCTTTTCCTGTTCTTGGCTGCCTTTTATATGGATCAATATCATCCAGAATAAAGTCATATGTAGAAAAAAAAAACTCTGTAACGACTGAATATGTATATATGACTGGTTTTTTCCCCCCAGTTAGGTCCCGGTTTTCTTTTCAAACAGAATGTATCGGTTATTGGATCGAAGTCCAGAATGGAATCTACATTACCGGTGGAAGAAATAGGAGAAATGAAATTGAAACAGCCAGTCACTGAGCGCTAAATTTTCTTGACTCACTTTGAAATCCGCATGTTTTTTTATGCGCAGAAAACCAATACACAATATATGTACAACATTTACTGTAATTAAGAAGTATGCGGCTCACGAAACAGATGAACAGTCAGAAAGAACACTTCAGAAAACACACAGTGAAACAATGAAATTGAGAGAATAAGGTTCGAGAATAACGTCACGCATGTGGAAATTGCAGCGAGAGGCTTAAAATTGAAACGACCACGGATTGTGTTAGCATTTAAAAATACATGTATCATCGAGAAATTATGAGATTTTTTTCTTTTAAGGCAGAGGATAACTGCAATAGCCAGTCAACGATTTTATCGTGAGTAACGGGAACGACACGGGAAATATCAAAGGCGTCAATGCCCTTTCTTACACTACACCACTCTGGAAAAGGCTCACAACAAAACACGCAAAATTGGAACAAGCTTAGAAAATAAGTCGTACGTAAAATGGTAATAATGGCCCGAATGTCATCGACACTGGCACTTTCTATGCTCAACAAGTTTTGAAAAACCACAAAAAATTGGTCCCGAAACGGAATTTTTGCAATACTGTGGTGTTACAAAAATTTGGTGGGTTCGAGATCTCGAAAAGACTTAGAGAAACGTTGCTAAATAGAGCATTGTTAAACAAAAAACCAACTTAATCATTAATCCTACATTGTCTATTTTAAAAATACATATGCATAAAAGCTTATTTTCAAAGCAATTTAATTTATTGGTACAATTTTATTATTTACTAAGAAGGCCATCGTTATTATGGCCTAAGAAGGTCATCGTTGGAAGGGTAAATGTTTCATTAGCAGAAAAAAAAAGATAATAATTTTGCAGGCATAAATGCGGTAAAAACGCAGAAAATAAATACTCCAATACTAGAGTTGAAGCGAGATCGAGGAGCGATCGATCAAAAACACCAAATAAAAAACAAGTGGAACCACGCAACAACGCTGGACAAACCAAAACCTGGAGCTCCAGGTTTTCCGGCTTTTATCCCATCGTTAAAATCCCCGTTTTTTCCCCGGTATGTCGACTCATCGGCGGTCACTCTCGAC
This sequence comes from Uloborus diversus, assembly GCF_026930045.1. Lineage (NCBI taxonomy): Eukaryota > Metazoa > Arthropoda > Arachnida > Araneae > Uloboridae > Uloborus > Uloborus diversus. Next base: position 2,491,216 of record NW_026558209.1, read on the forward strand.
CGGCGATTCGGATTCCGATAAGCGAGAGCGTACGTGATTTTCGTTCACGCTTGTCGAGTGCGGAAGAAAAACGAGCTGACGTGTGCATCACATGACTTCCTTTTACTCCAATTTAATGTCATTTCCCCATTACTGGCAATTTTAACGTGATTCAATAGTTAACTCTCTAAATAGCACCAACAGTGGCAGAATTAAAACCAGATTTAAAAAGAAAAAAGAAATCGGCAAAAAATTTGTCGCCAAGTTAGCGACAAAACTTGGCGATATATTGCCGAGTGTTTGCATAAATTATAACACCACTTGACTTTGCATTGAAATTATTGATTTCCCCCCAAAAAGGTGCAAAAGACCCCTTTAAAGACACCCGAATGCAACCAAAAGGGGAGGTGCCCAACGAGACACCAATAGGAGAATCAAACCAAATTTCAACTTTCTAGGACATACCGTTCTTGAGTTATGCGACATACATACACACATACACACATACCTACGGACGTCACGAGAAAAGTCATTGTAATTAACTCGGCGATCGTTAAAATGGATATTTCGGGCGTCTATACGATCTTAGGCACTTATCCACGTGCTGTCGGGTCGAAAAAACAACTCAACCTTCATGGTAATACCTTACTGTTCAGCTCTTAACGCAGATAGCGACATGGATGCGTTCCTGGGCCCATAACCTGTCCATTAATCACACAGATTAATTAATAAAGTTGTATTTATTTAAATAATAAAGTAAGAGCCGAGCAACAACAAATTCAACTCGTACACACAGTACCACCGAAATCTTCCGAACACTATATAGTTGCCATCTTCATCACCGAAACAGATGAATGAAATTAAAGAGCATGAAATAAATAAACAAGGCTTAACTAAAGACAAGAAAGAATTAAACAATACTTAACAATTCGGGGGTGAGCAAAATTGAAATCAAGGCCGTTTTTTTAGCGAAATTTTTTCGCGATTACAATACTTCCTATTTGGTAATAAAAAGAAAAAAAGCCGCAAACGAAGGGGAAAAAGCGAAGTATCGAAAATAGCGAGCGAAACGATGCGTCCTTTAAACGGAGACAGAGGAAGATTCGTTCAAAATCGGGCAGACGAAACGAGCCTGTGGCGGGAAATCGACAGAATGTCGACGTACATGGCTATGGAATGGTACGATGATTCCAGCCCACTTCCAAACACACCCCGTCTTTCTTCTCTTTTGTTTCTTTGGAGTATAATCCAAAAGCAAGATACATCCCAAGTGCCCGTGATCATTACCTTTCGGGGAGAAAAAAGTGCAGGCACTTTTCAAGAGTCGAAAAATATTTTCCGAGGTTCAACCATAAACTCGTACTATATATATAGCATGCAGATTTAATTTAATGCAAATAAGAGCTAGTCTCTACCAAAAAGAGTCGCTACAAAAATTTAATTATTAATATCCAAAAAAGATTTAATATTTCATGAAAATAAAGTATAAAATAAGTAGGTACAGGGTAGCACATGCTAAAATAATTGCAAACTTCGAAAATAATTGAAATATTTTCAAGATGCAAAAAGATTGAAATCTGCTGCAGTTTTCAGCAAAGCACGTGTGTCGGTGAACATGCAATGTGGAAAGCTTTTGTAAATAAATTTTTACTGCATGAGTGAATAATTAAGAGAAATTCTTTGCCTCTAACGTTCATGGACGACTAAAAAAGGGCGCCATCTATGGAGAAAAAAGTGAAACTTTTGATGATTGATTGAAAAAACTGCAAAAACGGGAAATCGGGAGGTCGAACCAAAAAACGGGAGGCTCCCGTTAAAAAAAGTACAGTTGGCAAGTATGATCTCATCACTTACAAACTAAAGTCATTTAACTGTAGTAAACTTACTGTGAATGTTCGCATTGTACCTACTAAATTTGTCACTTTGCTGAGCAACCTTTCCGTTCACTGTCGCTTCTATGAATGGCCTTAGGGATTCGAAAGATAAGATGACGCCATGGATTTTCTCCAACATTCTAGAAGACATTCGTTTACTCATTCATTAGCAAAAATACCCGAAAACAAACTACGTTTTCTTTGTGACACGCTTCGATCAAAGATCGACGGCGTCGAAAGTTTATCGAGAAATGTCCGAAAAGCTCGGTCGTGGAGAAGAGCTGATCACGTGAGGCTCAGTTTTGCGATTTTCATGTTCAAAGTACATTTTCAAGAATCCATATGCTTATTAAAAACAAAAAAAAACTCCACTGTTGCAGGGCCATGAGTGCTTCGAACTTTTATGGGGGGAAAAATACCCCCCCCCCCCCCTTAGCACCACAACAATGAATTGATGCATACGAATTTAACTTTATAAAAATGATATAATTCAACTTTTTCAGTACAAAACTGTATATGTTTCAAATACAAACACGGCATTAAAACGTTATGCACTGTTTAAATTTCATATTTTTCTCAAACGAACAGTGATAACCAAAAATAAGTGCATACTAAATAAGTTTTTAACGAAACGAAACAAAAGTTTTTTTTTTCAGTTATTCAAATAAAAATAAAACTAGCTAGATGGAAAACTCAAACGAGAGAAGCAAATTTTCGCGAACCTAGTTTAATGTTGGCATGTTTCCCATAAAATAAATGTATCTTTTATTAAATAATACATGTTAATATTAAACATTCTATTCCAAGGCAGCATACCCGAAAATAATATCCGATCGGTCAAAATATTTAAATAATTACAAGATGCAAAAAGATTGAAATTTCAAACACGAGAAGCCATTTTCTGCGACAGTCCCAGAAAGTTTCGTGTTGCCGTGGTTCGGAAAAAAAAAGAATCCTTTATTACTTACGGAAATTAAACATAAAAAAAACTTTGGATCGTCGAAAGTGTGACAATAATTTACGAGAAGCAAAAACATCGAAATCTCGAACACAAAAACAGTTTCCCGTGACTCTGCGTATCGAGCACATCGATTTGCCGTCTTACTCGAAAAGGGCCAAGTACCGGTTACAGGGTTCATACCCTTTAGGCAGAAAAAAATTCAAGCACTTTTCAAGTACTTTTCAAGGTAAAAAATTTTGTTTTCAAGGCAATATCATAAATTTGTACTAAAAATATTGTTTGCAGATTTCATTTACTACAACCACATAGAAATAAGGCAATAATACAAAAAAGTATAGGAAAACAAAATTGCTTTTTCTACAACGAGAGACACTTTGGTGAAAAATCTACTGCGTTGAAAGTTTTTCTGAAAATGTTTAAAAAGTTTGGTCATAAAGAGATGCAGATACCAAGAGGTTTAATTTTGAGGTTTTTCAAAGGTTGCAGCAGTCAGAGGTTTGTATATTTTCTAGAATCAACAAATTAATACTTAAAAAAAACCTTTCATAAGTGCTTTTAACTTTTATGGGAAGAAACTAAAATACCCAAGTTCAATGGCATTGCCAGAGAGGAGTTTTTGAAGTCACTCCCCCCCCCCCCCCCCCCCGGTTTCAACATTTATTTTCAATATCTATACTGTGGTTTATTACAATATAAAGGCGGTTAGGACAAAAACACTACCCAGAAAGTTATTTCAGTTTGCACTATTAAGTTCTAAAAATATTAGGTTTGCAAATCATTTATAAGTATGTAAATCAATTATTCGTATGTATTTATTAGCTGTTCAGCCAATAAGGCATTTCAACTGTCCTCGAGTAAATTTAAAAAATAGGAAGTAAGAAAAGTTTATAAAAGTCCACAGTACAGTCTCTACACCTCAAAATATACAAAAGCAGCTTAAGCAGTGATCAATACTCTGAATGCAAACTTGAGCCTATTCAGCTTTCATTGATTAACTTGCAATAGACAATAAATGTGCAAGTTCAGATTTATAGAGTCATATTTCGAAATTGAAAAGATTCACAAGAAGTTGACATATATTATGACAAAAGTAGTTTTATTTTGGGAAAAAATGGGTTATTGTTGAAATTAGAATTTAAATTTAGAAAGGCAATAATATTCAGGTGTAATTGTGATTTGTGAGTTCATAAAAAATTACTGAAAGTTTCAAAGAGCAAAATGGGGCAAGGGGGGGGGGAATAATTTTTAAAACTAAGACCCCTATTACTTGAATATACATATGTACAACAATAGCTTTTGCTATGCATACAATTCATAAAATAGTTTATTAAGTCAAAATATTCTGCATAGAAATACCATGCCCAGTGCCTGTTGATAACCAGTAACAGGCACTGGTCAATTTATTAGATCCAAATGCAGATGAATAACCCTCCTTAAGCTATCTACCCCTTTGCTGATTAAAGCCTCTTTCAGTAAGCTCCAAGTACCCACAACCTTAATAAAGTAGTAATTTTGAACATTTGAGGAAAAGGGGAAAATTGGAGATATAGGGAGGTAAAAGCATAAAAACGAACACTACTGGATTTCAAGTGAATAATCATAACACAACCACCCCTGTTATACACCTTATTTATTTTGGCAGACATAAAAAAATGATGTACTTATAAATAAAATTATATAAATCAACTTTATGTTTAAAATACAAACTTTAAGTTAATTTGTTGGGTGTTCAACTGCTGAAATTTAAATTTAAAAAAAAAAAAATCTGTTATGACCAAAAATTAGGTAAAGATAATCATTCAAAATTGCAAAAATAAATAAGCAAATAATTAAACAAGACCAAGGTAATAAATTCTTTAACTCTTTAGTTATTAAAATAAAAAAATAAGCTAATCTGATGTAGCAGTGTCAAAATAACTACTAATTGCCAAAAATATAAAAATATTTACAAAATGCAAACGGATTGAAATCTCAAACAAGGGAAGCAAACTTTCGCGAATTAAGTTTAATGTTGTCATGTTTCCCATAAAATAAACTTATATTTTACTGAAATTAAGCATAAAATATACTAATCTACGGTAGCAAATATGAAAATAACATCCGATTAGTGAATATATTTAAATATTTGCAAGATGCAAAAAGATTGAAATTTCAAACACGAGAAGCAATTTTTCGCAAAGTCTGAGTTCGTTTGACGTCGCATGTTTCCCATGAAATAAATTTATTTGTTTTTTATTAAAATTAAACAAAAAATATACTAATCTAAGGTAGCATATGCAAAACTAACATTTGATTAGCCAAAATATTTAAATATTTGCAGGATGCAAAAAGATTGAAATTTCAAACACAAGAGCAATTTTCCGCGAAACCCGAGTAAGTTCAATGTTGTCATGGTTTCCAAATTAATTTCTTTGTTAATTAATGAAATCAAACAAAAAATAAACTAATCTAAGGTACCATATGTCAAAATATCTTTCGGTTGTAAAAAACATCAAAATATTTACAAGATGCAAAAGGATTGAAATCCCAAACACGGAAGCAATTTTTCGCGATGTTGCATACTGAACACATGTTCAGAAAATTGCATTGGTGAAATACTTTTTTAAAACTTCTAAGCACAATTCGTTGATTTTTGAGAGAATTTAAGCACTAAGAAACTTTTTCAAGGTTTTCAAGCACTTGAAAATGAACTTTTTTTTTTCAAGCACTTTTCAAGGTTTTTCAAGGGCGTACGAACCCTGGGTTATAACTACTTCAAACAATAGTTTTACACTCAAAGCTATCTGTAAAAATTAAAGCATTGAGAATAACTAAACGCATCGGGTGCGAAAAAACTCGTTTCGGGTCTCCCGAAAAAGTGTCAATCATCATTCGTCAGTGCTGAACGCTATGCTCACAAAATGGCACCGATGAACTATTTTTTTAAGTATTTCGAGCACAATCTAATGACTTCAGCAAGCACTGGAAAACGAACTTTTTTCCCGGAGCACTTTTCAAGGTATTGTTAGAAATAGAATTACTACCACCATCTCTACACTTACTTTTCCCCAGGTAACTGAACTTCACGATAATCAAACGGTGCTCGTTCGGACCGACGATCTGAACGAATCGGAAGAGAGCCGTCGGATCGGACGCGTGATGTCACGGACTCCCGCCATTGGCCTAGAGGGGAGGCGTCTCCGCCACTTGACGCATCCTCATTGGCTGAGTGGAGGTGAGGGCATGGATGTGAATACTGATGAGTACAGGCTATTTAACAGCGACCAGAGTTGAGATTCTCTCTCTCTTTTTTTAGACTCCTTCTGTGATGTCTGTCCCGCAAAACGTAGCCGGGGTGGAGCTCGTATTGCTCGGCTGATTATAGTAGTAGATTAGTGGTATTAGGATGAGCTTAACGAACAAGCTAGTCATATTTTATTAGTCTTTTTACCTTTGGCTTCAGTTAATAGTTTATACAATTATATTCATTTCCTCACGTGTTAACAAATTTTAGTTCATCTTAAAGAAGAAGTCTCTTCATCTGTTATTCACAGAAAGTGGATGAAATGTTAGTTCTTCCACCAAGTCTGCAAGAAGTATTAAAGTTAATAGGTGATATCATTCATCAATGGTATCAAAAATGCATGACGAAAATCAAATTTCAGTCATTGTTCCAGGGTCGTGTTCTAAAGCACTCATCCGCTTTGTAACCGCTTTGCCGGAAGGGAAAGTATCTTTTATTTGGCATCCTGTTAAATATGACAAAAATAAATGCCAAAAGAGACCGAGCAACGACGTACACGAGGAAATGGACGAATCACGACGGACGCTCGATCGAGATTCGTGAACGAACGGATCGTTATCGACGAAAAGAAACGAATGGAGGCTCATTTTGCGCCACGCATAAGCGTCATACGGATGGGGAATACGTGGTGTCTGTCGGCATCTCGTACGGTTCGGCATGCCGACGGTTCGAACTGGAAAAGGGGGAACTCCTACGGGAAGTACGGGGGAATCTGAGGCACTCACTTCTCAACACCCCATGCGGGGGGTCGAGTGCGACGGTTTACATTTCTGTGTAAGAAAAAAAGGCATAGTGTTCACATCTTCATTATTTAGAAAGTTTGGAAGAAATTACTGTTACCTTTTTAATAGTATATTTACCCTATTTTTATCTCGTTGCTTACTACTTAAAGATTAGCATAAATGATTAAGTATTAGATGATGTTAAGATATCAAGTATTTACTTAGTGCCGCATATTATATCAATAGGTATCAGGTAAACATCCTCCATAAAAGTTAAAGCTTGAATTCGTGCCACTTGATGGTGCCCTTGTCACGATCTCTCATTGGACGGAAAGTTGAAGAAGGTTCTAGAAATCGTCGCACTGCTCACGCTAGATATACGTGGACCAATGAGCATTGAGCACGTGTTACGAACTTGTGTTCTTAAGGTGAATCGCCGTTACGTCATGGCTATCGATCTTCCTATCTATCTGTCTAAGTATGTGAGTGCCATTGGAACAATGTGAAAGCTGGTTTACTATTAGTACGGTAGTTATATCAGCGCGAATGCAGTATGGAAGAGTAATAGAATGATATTACATTAAAGTGTAGCATACTTCTGAATTGTAGGGTATTAAGTGGCATTTCTCCATGATGGATTCCTAGATGGTATATGATGCGGAACTTAGTCTAGTCATTTTGCTTACTACTTGAAAAGTTGTACTTGCCATGGTAAACAGGATTCATATTAGGTAGCTAATGGAGGGTGTAGTATAGTGCAATATTTAAAAATCTTTCTTACTGTTTTTATTAGTGCAATACTTAGAACACCCAATGGCCCAGTTTATTCTTTATATTAACCTAATGTTTTTAATGTATTTTACATAACACTTTTTGCTTCAATAAAGGCTTTTGTTATTTTATACAATTGAATCTTTCTTACAACTTTTGTCACAGTTACACTCTCAATTTACGTGAGTTTTCTTTCAATAATGCAACAATAACCATTGATTCACGGGCATTTTTTTTTAAATCTGAACTATAATCTATTCACACTCTCATCGCAAAAATGAATTTACTACTTTCACAAAACAGAATTTTGAGCCCACCATTTTCCTCCTACAATTTTGACCGAAATGAAGCTCTATATTTATTTTTTGTTGATGTTTCCACAAAAACTTTTTTTTTCCCACTTTGTGGATAAAATAAATAAGACCGTACTGCCCCCAAATCCCGTCATTGTGTTCCCTTCCGGCAGATCCCTTCGGACGAGAGAGTCTCGAGCCGGCATTCAGCCGGTTTACGTGGCAGCACGCTTTCCAGTTCGTGCGTGAGGGTCGAAATCGGACGGCACTTTTACGACAACCCCTCCCGGCGCAGGGCGCCGACCGGGGCAAGACTCGGCTCGAAGGGGGCGTCTCTCACCTTGCGGCGTGCGGTGCAGGATGTTGACCGTGACGGAGCCGTGGGTCTCATTCTGCGGGCTGATGACCATGGCGTAGAGCGAGCCTTTGCGCGCGATGTCGTCGATGGTCTGGGTGAGCAGCCATTTTTTCAGCGGAAACCGAATGAGCGAGCTCGTACCATAGAGATAACGTACAATAGATGACAAAAACGCAAAAAAATGAAAAATTTGCAGTTACTGCCCTTTACTTGCACACGGCAATATTCACGTTCTCATCTCGGAAACGAATTTACTACCCTCATAACACAGAATTTTGAGTCCACCATTTTCCTCATACAATTTTGACCGAAACGAAGCTACTTATTTATCTTTTGTTGTTGTTTCCACAAAAACTTTTTTTTTCCACTTTGTGAATAAAATAAATAAGACCGTACTGCACTCAAATCTCGTCATCGTGTTCCCTTCCCTTCCGGCAGATCCCTTCGGACGAGAGCGTCCCGAGTCTCGAGCTGGCGGTCAGTCGTGGCAGCACGCTTCCCGGTTCGTGCGTGACGGTGGAAATCGGACGGCGATTACCCATGTTGTCTTTGGCGCTTTTACGACAACCCCTCCACGCATGTGTGCAAGTTTGGTGATGTGTTCAAGACGGAAAATATTTTGATCCCCCCCCCTTCACGCATGTGTGCTCAACGAAAATTCTACACATATAGATGTTGCTGATTTTTACTCTGCCAGTTTTGGATTTAGTGCTTCATTTGAATTTTAAGCTTTGACTTTTGTATCAATATGAACTTAGTTTTAAATGTAGTATTTAAGCTTTTTTTTTTCTTTTTTTTTTGTTCTTTTTCTATGTCTGTGTGTGTGTCTCTTCGGCACTTTTTCATATCATAGTTCCTAAAACCTAAATGTAGACAACTGCCATAATAGAGCAAGGGGTGCCGGGGGCTCTGTGGGAATACCGAGCGACTCCGGCCCGTGGAAGTAACAGAGCTACCTGAAAAAAATTAAACGGCGAGAGTATAAAAGCCATGCTTCCAAAGGCATACAGCAAAACGAGCCCATAAAATCGAGAAAATATCGATGTAAATTCGTGGTTATGAAGCGGTATGATTAAAACATATTTCCAAAAAGTAAAAATTGATGGAAAGTCGTCGAATTTCTTTCCGTCCCGTCTCCGAAATTTCATCGAGACGGAAATCCGTCCCCAGACGGAAGGTGTTGCACCCATCCTATGCAGGGCGCCGACCAGGGCAAGACTCGGCTCGGAAGGGGGCGTCTCTCACCTTGCGGCGTGTTGACCGTGACGGAGCCGTGCGTCTCGTTCTGCGGGCTGATGACCATGGCGTAGAGCGAGCCCTTGCGTGCGATGTCGTCGATGGTCTGAGCGCCTTTTTTTCAGCGGAAACCAAGTAAGCGAACTTGTACTATAGAGATACATATAACGTACAATAGACGACAAAAACGCAAAAAAATGAAAAATTTGCAGTTACTGTCCTTTACTTGCACACACGGCAGTATTCATGTTCTCATCTCAGATATGAATTTACTACCTTCATACAACAGAATTTTGAGTCCACCATTTTCCTCACACAATTTTGACCGAAACGAAGCTATTTATTTATCTTTTGTTGTTTTTTCCACAAAAACTTTTTTTTTTCCCACTTTGTGAATAAAATAAATAAGACCATACTGCACCCAAATCCCATCATTATGTTCCCTTCCCTTCGGACGAGAGCATCCCGAGTCTCGAGCCGGCGGTCAGTCGGTTTACGTGGCAGCACGTTTTCCGGTTCGTGCGTGACGGTCGAAATCGGACGGCGATCAACCACGCCGTCTTTGGCGCTTTTACGACAACCCCTCCCGACGCAGGGCGTCTTTGAGGGCAAGACTCGGCTCGAGGAGGTGTCTCACCTTGCGGCGTGCCGTGCAGGATGTTGACCGTGACGGAGCCGTGCGTCTCGTTCTGGGGGCTGATGACCATGGCGTAGAGCGAGCCCTTGCGGGCGATGTCGTCGATGGTCTGGGTGAGCAGCGCCTCGTCCTTCAGGAACAGCACGTCCACCAGGATGCCCAGGCCCTTCACGCGGGACTCCACGCTCTCCGCGTACAACCTGCGAGAAACCATCGTTCAGAACACAAATCTACATTTCAGTCAAGTTTTTACAAGACAAATGACGACACCCGGGGCTCGGAAATATCCCATCTATCGTGGCCTCGGAGCAACAGTGGGATATTGATAGACATCGGTAAACGATATTTATCCGCGTTCTCATTCCTTATGTCATGTAATGTAAAATCAACTTCATTCAAATTAGATTAACTCCTCAACTCTTTGGGCACGTGTAAAGTTTCAGTTTTAGGTTGGCATCCTTTGATGCCCAATCCTATGCAAATGAGGCAAGTATAAATAGCGAACAATTCCAATCGTTCTTTCTCTTTGAAACCTGCGTTCGTCAGCCTCAGTCAGGATATCTCAGCTATCATTACTCCTGGGGATCAGACGTCTCACTGTTGCTCCGAGGCGACGATAAATCCGATATTTTCAACCAACACAAACAAAAGTCCTCAAAATAGTAAATGCGTCCTCAAATCACTCTTTATTTTCTCATATCATTATTGCAATAGCATACTTGCCAACCTTCGAAGGAAAAAAAAAACAGGAGATTTTACTAGGGGTACATAGGTGATTCACTATCGACATATCCTCCCAACAGAATTATTAAATTATGCTTTTAAATAACATCAATACTAAATTTAAAGTGAAATGGGGATTTTTCGCAGATGTAAGCAAATTAGTAGCAGCAAGAAAAACATACTGCAAAGGAAAAACTAAATAATAAGGAGTGAATTTGCTTAAAGTTTCGCACATTATCCAGTCTCTACCAGAAAAGTAGCTACCAAAATTTAATTCCTAAAACTCGGAAAAAAAAAATCAATGTATAATGAAAATACAATATAAAATAAGTAGGTATACAGTAGCACATGTTAAAATAACTTCAAATATTAAAAATAATTAAAATAATTTCAGGATGCAAAAGGATTGAAATCTGCTTCAATTTTCGGCAAAGCACGTGCTTCGTTGTACATGCAATGTGGAAAGCTTCCAAAAAATTAATTTTTACTAAACGAGTTATTCATTGGAAATATTCTTATTCCCTGACATTGGTAGACTAGAAAAGGGCGCCATCTATTGAGAAGAGAGTGAAACTTTTTGATGATTGACTGAAAAAACGGCAAAAACGGGAGACGGAAGCAAAAAACAGGAGTCTCCCGTTAAAAACAGTAGAGTTGGCAAGTATGCAATAGGAAGACTTAAAATTAAGGTTTCTTTCATTATTTATATTTTACATTTCATCTTTAATTAACAATCAATTTTGATGGAGTTCATTTAGCATTCATTGCTTTGCTCATTTTTCTTCTGTTAGCTACTTTTACAGTTATATGGTTGAGAAATAAAAATATGCATTAGTAGGCGCTCAGTCATAAGATATTTGCTTTAACTAGGCACTTTTAATATGAATTAAAATTGTTACATTACCAAAAAATTTATGAATATAAAATACAACTAAATGAAGGAATATTATATTACTTTGTTTTATTAATGATGTATTGATACATCATAAAAATATAGAAACTTTTTGATCATTTCTAATAAAAAATAAACAATATTACTATGATTAATATAGTTTTTATGTTGAAAAATACCGTGGTTGAAAAAATTAAATATCGAAAATATCAAAATATGATATTTTCAAAATAAATATCGGGCATATGTCATGACATAATCGGCTAGCCCCGATGGAATCGAAGGCACTCACCTTTGTTGTCTATTCATGGCGATGATTTCACACTCGTTGGGCTTGGGGAAGCCATCGCCGTAGTCCTTGCCGGGGGGAGGGGCAGAGTAGCCCCCCGAAGGCCTGAAACGAGTCACGGATGAGACGGGGGGGGAAAACGGAAAAATCGAAAGTTTCGAGACTTCCGGCACGAGATGGTATATTCAGAAAAAATTTTTGCAAATAATATTCATAGATAATATTTACTTTTTCTGATTCTTTTTTTTTTTTTAAATATTTTATTCTGTTCAGTATTCCACCCCAAAACAAACTTTGATCCCGTGAGTTGCAAGATCAATGCGTAGAAATGTTTAAATTAAAATTTTAATCTAGTTTCATTTAATGAGCATACACAGCAAACACGTAAATACATGAAACAAACTTTTTACATAGAATGAAAAACAACTCATTTAAAATCTCAGTTAACAAAAAGAAAGAAAACACACGCAATAGAAATTGATTTAGATTTCGCAATCTATAATTTCAACACACTTCACTCGAAATGGACGATCGGACTGCCGACGGTTTCGAATCGGAAAGGCTTTTCTAATGGTAAAAGTTTTAAATTCATCTCTAAGAAGGAAAAATAATGCAGACTGCATATAAATCTAAATATTTAATATGTTTTGTACGAAAATATAACTATTGATCTGAATTTTATTCGGTAAAAAATCAATTTTGAAATTAAAAAAAAATGACGGAGGGGGGACTTTTTTTTTCTTTTGCCATTGCATCGATATTACGTCTCTAGGTAACTTTAAAAAGCACGACGAGCATTGATCCGTTCCATTTTCTGAACCAAGTAAGTCACTTAATAATATGCATATATATATATATATATATATATATATATATATATATATATATATATCTATATATATATATATATATATATTTTTTTTTTTTTTTTTTTTTTTATCCTGTGCAAATAAACAATATGAAATATATGTGGAGAAGTAATGGCAGAAACTAGTCATAGTATGATAAATCTCACTTTTATATTTGATATCTATATTGAAAATTTTATATATATTTTATACTGAAATCAAGATTTTTCACTAAATGAGCAATTAATTGCTGTTGAAACTCTGTACTGGGGAGAAGTCTTTTAAAAGAACCCAGTTCCGGGACTCCACTGAACGATCCCCTGCGTTTTTCATGTGGGGTAGGCACTCACACGAAGGAGCAAACACAGACGATACGTTCACTTTTCGGGCAGGACCTCTTTTTTTTTTCGTTTATGAAGTTGCAAAAAATCTACTCGTTACTGGCTGCGTACCTCGCAAATAAAAGTGATGTCAAGTGACGAGAGTTCAACATTCAGGCTTGAACCAAAAAAAAACAGTAAAATTTTGAGGCAGATTGCAGAGAAATAATCAAAAAGTCATCATTTTAAATCCTATCGTGACAGGAAAAGCCTTTAAAACAAAAACAAGAATTTTACTTTTTCATATTCGAGAAGAAAAAATGGCAACAGAACTTTTGCCTCAATGATTTTCTTCACCCATTACATATTTTAATAAAAGTATCGTTGCAAAGAGTGGAGATGAAGCACTGAATAATCATTTGAATCGAGGAAAGCCTTCAAAAAATAGGGATTTTGTGTCGAAAACTAAGTGTTCTAATTAATAGTTTTTAATATTATCTCTTCTAGAGTTAAAAAATAAATAAATAAATAAAATATATATTTAATTACCTATTAAAATTAACATAAAATTAATTTTTCAGCATTTTAACTGTAGCCAACATGTGATTGGTCCATTAATATTTAAATTAGCTTCTGGCTGTTGGCCAATCAGGTGTTGGCACACATATGCTGCACATGTAACTGCTTTTGTAACTGCATGTACACATGTAACTGCTTTTCCCAACTGTTGGTTTTCAGCCACATGTTTTGTTTTTCACCTTGTATTCAGTTGCCTTCTATCTTGCAAGAAGCAAGTGGTGTTCATGTTAAATAAAAGATTTTTATAGAAAGGTTTCTACTCTGATTTGAAACAGATAAGTAACTTTGAATTTTTATAACATCTCCGCTCATTGTTATCGGAGAATTGCGTTAAATAGCCAACAGGGGTAGAAGTGGTCGACTTGTAATACATAGGAAAAATATAGGACAAATACAGAACATGTTTTATGAATGATTTTGATGTGAAAAAATAAACAAAATACATAGTTTATTTTCTCTAATTATTCTTTGCACCAATTTTTATCAATGATTTCAATGAATCATACTGCATACAGTTTAAAAATCCAAATAAAAATGATACTTAGAATGAGTTTCTTGTTCCTGAAAGAATAATGTAACAAGAAAATAAGTTTACTTATATACAAAAAATATTTCAAACTATTTAAACAATCTGAAATCTATTTACATTTAATACAACTATTTACAATCATTATTTATATTTTGGAAAAGTTTTTGCCGAGTACATCAAATCCCCATTCCTGAAAATTTTTTATATTAATCTCATTTTTTTCTTTGCATAATTACCTACATTTAAATATTTTAAAGTTTTTTTTTTTTTTTGTATTAATAATGGTTGAATCGTCAAAACATTTTGTTGTTAGTGAAGATTCATTAACAAAGTGCTTTATCAAAAGTTTGGAGAGCTTGTCATAAAATATAGATAACTGAAGCTTTCTCTTAAAACAATTTTTAAATTTTGTCAAAAATACTCTACACTTAAAACAAAATTTAAACAGACGGTTGCCGGCAAACATTTAAAAAAAAAAAAAAAAATTATACTTATGTATCTCATTTTTAAGCAGTTTTGAATTAACTTTTGTCAACTTGCGAGATAAAGTGCAAATCAAGTAACCTAAAGACTTTTCAATAGTCATTTTCTATAAATCTTTATAACAAACTATGAGAATATAGGAAATATAGGACAATTGGCAAAAATATAGGAAATACAGGACACTTTTGATGCTTTTTTTGAAAAGATAGAAATATAGGATATATAGGACTACTTCTACCCCTGAGTCAACCATAAAGACGGGAAGATGACGAATCCATCAACAACCTGGTTCGATGGTCGTTCGGTAGAAGAAACTTGCACATACATACATAGGTACATACATAGACACATATGCTCAGTTTTTAATGACACAAGATCTTTTGAAAACGCATTCGGCAGTTCTTTCGTGGTCGGTTCAAACTCACCTGTGCTTGAAGTCGACGGGGGTGTCGAAGCGGGAGCCCCCGTAGCCCCCCTCGTGCCTCCCCCGGCCCCCCTCCATGCTCTGGTACCGGTCCCTGGGGGGGTCCTCGTAGAACTTGCGGCCCGCCTCCTCTCTCCTGCAAGAGAACTCACGTAAGCAACCTTTACTCTGCTGGAGACCATGTAAAAGTTCGAAGGCTGCGGATTGGCTGCCACGTAAAAAACCTCATCCATCTCCTTTATAGCTCGTTTCGGATGCTTTAGTTGTTTGTTCTTTTCGAAACGAAATCTTCATGACATTATACAAGGGGGGGGGGGCATAAAAACATTCAAACATGAATTCAGAACTCCATGTGAAGGGAAAAAAATATGTTAACATGCGTAAGATGGGGAAAAAACATGGCCGACGCATACGTGTGGGATGGCCAATCGGGAGACCCAAAACTATTGCTAGGTCCCTAGTGGAGTAAAGGTTGCTTATATGCGTCATGAACGGCAGAAAAGAAATGACGGGAGAAAACGTTTTTGCTACTTTGAAAAATACTTAAGAACTGATGAGACATATAAATAAGACATAAATAAATAAATGAACAGTAGTGTTGATTTACACGAGAAAAAACACTGGATTGCGACGAGCGGTCACGTTTCGAAACGGTGAACTTTCGACCATTCGAGAGTGAATAAAGCGTACACTTTTAAATCTGTTGGCATAATTAAATTTAAGCTGGATATCAAATATTCAATTCAACAAGATTAAGCTGAATCCACATTAAAAGGCTGTGAAATGTCGAGTTGGGGACGAGTAAAAAGCACATATTTGAAAAATCCACTTATTTAGATATGACTAGAAAAATGGTGACAAACATCCCTGGTAAAACGGCCCCCAAAACATCCCGACAAAGAGAAGTTCCATTAGCTCCGAGATTCAAAAAAGTCATCAGTATGCAGTAGTTAACATGAGTCGGTATTCTGGATTGCACTTTGAGCTGGCCGAATCAAACTCCGGGAACACACTACTTGTTTGTTAGCAAAAATATGAAATCTTAATTCTTGAAGATAATTCCCAAAGGTTGAAGAAAGTTCTAGTAACTTAATTCATTGCATTACAAACATCCCACTACCTAACCGGCGGACAAATTGTTCCCCAAAGTAGAAACTCCAACAGAATCGTGCGTAGCGTTTGTTTCACAACGCGATGATGTGACGTCATTGTTACAGAGTTGAGAAACGTTTTGGCTGAGTGCACGTGAACAACTATTTTAAAAAGTTTCACAGTTAATGTAAAAGGTGTTGTGCTGTTTCACAGCGACAATGTATGCATGTGATTCGATAAAGGTCACATCATCACCTGATGGGATTGGGAAATGTATTTAAGTGAGTGCACCCAATCAATCAATCTCTTATTCTTACTCTTATCAGTTTTGATGTTGCCGTAACTGCAGTTTGGTGTGTTACTGGGAGCGGTGTGCTATAGTTTTTCATCAGTTCCACGTTGTCGAGTGGACTTTATTTTTAAAAAAATGTAGGAAATAAGTGTGTTGTGCTTGGCTAAAAGAGCGGGCAGGTTCCATTTGTCATCTTGAGGCATTTTGGTGGTGAAGGATGAAAAGGTGAAAGATTGTGGTGTTTCTCTCACGGAAGTTGATGTTGTTGGAAGTAGGCTTCACAAGACTGTCGAAGGTCCACGCAAGGGTGATTGTGAGTTCATCAAAAAATACCTGAAAATTTCAAAGCGAGACCGGGGGGGGGAGGGGTAATCTTTGGCCCCTATTACTTAAGTGCACCTTTGCCATAGTATTAAATAGTTCTGAGTCAAAATAGTGTGTGTACATTTGATTAAATTTTTAATGGGTTACAAAGTTACTTTTGAGCTGGTGTTATACAAAATTACCTTGACATTTGTCCATCTTAAGGGATAGCTGTTCATCTTAAGGCTCTTGCAGGTATATTTGATGAGTATTATATAATTTTTTAAAAATTGCGGAGGTAGGGAGATAAAAGCATAACACAAAAAAAACATAATTCCGGTATTTTCGGACATAAAAATACCGGAAATACGTCCGAAAATACCGGAAATTCGGTAGAATACCGGAACACAATCACCCCTGGGTCCACGCTGGATTGGATTAAAAGATGTCCTGGAGTCTGGCTGGACTGGATGTCTGTGTGTAAAAGTTCTTCACTGGATGTGGCAGTTCTTGGTGTCCGAGAGGTCAAGTCTATGGAAGGTCCAGCATGGCGACTGGCCACAAATGGTACGGGCTGCAATCAACTTTGACGGAGGATCCTATGGATGGATCAGGCCTTCACGTTTTTGATATGGAGTATTAAGGAGTGAATATCCTAAGTGATATGAACTTTCATCTTAAGTATTATCAGGACTATTCTAATTTTAGGCATTGGACTCAAGGCGGACTGGCGTCGACTAGTCCGTTAAGTTTTGGAATTGAACGATACTGTTTTATGATATGTGTTCCTATAAATGTTCTTGTGGGGGGGGGGGTATTTTCAGTCAAAATGTTTGTGGGTTAAAAAGTAGTTTATTTACCCTTGTTGATATTACAAATTTTAAGATATATTTATCGTTGTTTTTGACTGTTAAATGTGTTTTTAATTCCATTTTCCCCCCGAGCAGATCACACCACAATTTCTGTTCGGCTCGCAACAACCCGTTTTAGTTCCTCGAACTTCGGGTATTTCATCCACGGTAGCACACGAGTCCAACATTGTTGAATGAGATAATCCACATGCGATGATTCCTCGAGGTATCCAGAGAGATGTCGGGAACTCCTTCCTCGACGAAATCGATAAGCCGAACACAAACTAAGCACATCTTTTTCACCTGGTCTCATTTCATTACCAGGACTTTCAGTTTAAAAATTTATTAAAAACAGTGTGAACCCACACATCACACGGCTAAAATTCCTGCTATCCTAACCCCCTAACAACCTATACAAGATGGAATCGAAGAGAGAGAGCGCGAGTGTTGCCACTCACCTCTACATATACTAACGGCCAACGGGATTGCCCGTAGCGATGATATCGGAACATCAACTCCAACTACAACTCATTCGCTTATTCCACGGCCACGAATTTTAGTATTTCCTCCACGGTATGTGCAATCTTAAGCGAGAGGAGTTTAATTAAAGTCACCTCGCGACAACATCGATACATTGCCAAACGCAATCTGCAAAGGATTAAGAAAAGTCTCCACTCATAATGAAGTGGGGGAGACATTGGTCAAAGTGCACGCTCTGACGGATCGAAATTTACGTTAACAGACCGGGTCAAAAGTAGGTCATTACTAGAGACGTACACAGTAGCACTTTGGCCGAGTAGCCGAGTACTCGGCCTTTTACTACTCGGCCGAGTACCGAGTTACTGAGCAACTCGGCCTTCCACTACTCGGCCGAGTTTCCCAGTACCAATTTTATGTTGAAAGAAGGACCACCGACACACACCGATGAATTTTGAACTTATTGAAATAGTAGTATAGACCTCCTTGTCCATATAATAGTTTTTAAACTAAATTCCTGCGGAAATTTAACTACAAAATTTTGCAAAAATATTTTTTAAATTAAAAATGAATAAATAAAACGTATGACTTATCAAGTTGGAATTAAAACAAATTAATTCATTATAGGTCTAGTTCGCTAAACATAAATAATTTTTAAAAGCAAAAAAACAAATGTGCAGGAACACTGCAGACACTTTTTTCTGTGTTACAAGGATCGTCTTTTCAGTGCATAACATGTGAACTAAAGAATGTAAAGGCATACGACAAAAAATTCGACTTTTGCCGAATGCCTTTAAATCGACGAGCTCCCATTTTGTGCATTGAAAAAGAAATTCCTCGTAACGCCAAAACACGTGTCTGCAGTGATCCTGCACTGTGCTTCTAACGTTGTTTTATTTTTAAAGCTAAGGTATTTTTATATATCTTATAACTAATTTTAGTTTGTGGCAAAAATTCCAATTTTTGCACAATTTTTAACAAAAAAGTTTTATTAACTTTCGAGACATTCAAACCAAGATTTTTTCCATTGAAGTATCTCAAACTTCATTATTCTCAAAATTTAAATTTGAATTGTAAATGGTTGCAGAAAATTATATATGTTTGAGCTTTTTTGTAAATTTTAATATATTCAATTTTTTGCAACTACTCGGTATTGGTACTGATCAAAATTTGGCCGAGTACCGAGTACTCGACATATCGGCCGAGTACCGAGTAGTTACCGAGTACTCAGTACATCTCTATTCATTACAATATTCGACTTTAAAACATTTTCTCGAAATCATCGGCCGTGGGCCGAGAATACACGAAACAATATTTTATGCCGACAAAATCATTAATGTTTTTCCATCGGGCCCACCATCGCCGAGAATACCCTTTCGGCCTAAGCGAACATCCCTCCCTCTCCCGTCTTTTGCAAACGAAAGCGTCTTTGTCGGGCTCATAAACCTTTATTTAACATCTTGGAGTACTTTTAATTTAATTTCAAATGTTTAAGTGTATTTTTGAAACTTACCTCCGTTAAATTTTGCCACTCCGCGTCCCCTGTCACACTTCAATGCAAAGTATTTTCAGTGCTTGATTTACTCATACTTACTCCCCATATTGGCATCGTGCCATTTTTGTTGACCAATCAGGGATTGGTCTTTGCCGAGTCGGCAACCGTGCTGGGTTGTCATTGATGGAAGTAAATAAGGATGAAATAAGTTTTATTCTGTGTTTAATGTTATTTACAAGTTTTAAATTACTCGCTTTTCGAGGTTTAAAATGTCACCATTGCTGAAGAAGTATGCAGTCGTTGGGAGAAATATTTAGCTGACAGTAACTAGGCCTAAGTCTTAAATATGGCCGGTACTCCGATCAACTAACCGGTGCTTCTACGACTTTCTTCAGTGCAAATCATCGATGAACAATGGTGTGGTGTTCCTACTTGAATTTCCTGGTGATACTGACGAGATCTCCCGAGGTTCCTAGTCATCTTCCTGTGAGTGATCTAATTGTTGTTCCTGTGTATGGAGGAAGTTCTTCTCGACCCAAGCAAGCCTATCGGTTGATGAATGATGGAATTGTCAACACTGTTGGGTTTATGCTATTGATGCTTTGTCCAAAAATTCTTCGGTGCAGTGGACGTGCATATTTGGCACAGGAAGGTGACATTTTACAATTTCTTTAATATATTTCGTGTTTTTTCAAATATGTTTGTTTGTCCAATGATTCAACTATGAAATTATTGTGATAATTGGGGGGTTTATAGTCTAAATTATTTGGGTATTTAACGAAACTTTTTCATATTGTAAACTGTGATATTTTCTGAATAAATATTATTTATTTAAACTATTTGAGTATGTTTTATTTCTTACTGGCAGACTGCATGGCATTTTGATGTTGGGTTCTGTAGGCGTTTTATTTAGTTCAATGAACTTAAGGTAAAAACAGAAGACAAATCCCCCAACATAGGGTGATCGCATTGAGGAATCGATACTGGAAGCCAGAAACCCCACGCATCGTTCACACCCACCTGTCATTCTTCTTGAAGTATCTGTCGTCGGGAGCCCCCTGGAGGGGGGAGCGGTCCCTCATCCCCGCCGGGGGAGGGAAGTCGTTCTCGTTCCTCCCGTAGCCTCCAAACTCCCTGAAACGAGAAACGACAGAGCCTCAGACGGACATTCACATTAGAGGCATCCCTCGTATAACACGCATACTTGCCAATTTTCGAAGAAACAAAAACAGGAGATTCCACTAGAGGTATATAGGTGATTCACAAGCGACATATCTTCAAAACAGAATCATTAAGCTATGCTTTTAAATAACATGAATACAAAATTTAAAGTGATTGTTTTTTTTTTTTTTTTTTTTTTTTTTTTTTGCAGATGTAAGCAAGTTGCAAGACAGACATACTGCAAAGGAAAAACCAAATAATAAGGAATGAATTTGTTTCAAGTTTTGTACATTCCCCAGTCTCTACCAAAAAAGTTGCTACGAAAATTTAATTACTAAATTCCGAAAAAAAAAATCAATATCTGATGAAAATAAAATATAAGATAAGTAGGTATAGGGTAGCGCATGTTAAAAGTACTTCAAACTTTCAAAATAATTGAGATATTTTCAAGATGCAAAAGGATTGAAATCTGCTGCCATTTTTGGCAGAGCACGTGCTTCGTTGAACATACAATGTGGAAAGCTTCCAAAAAAATAATTTTTACCAAATGAGCTATTAATTGGAAAAATTCTTATTCCCTGACATTGGTAGACTAGAAAAGAGCGCCATCTATTGATAACAAAATGAAACTTTTTGATGATTGGCTGAGAAAACTGAAAAAACGGGAGAAAATCTTAAAAAACGGGAAATCGGGAGACGGAAGCAAAAAACGGGAGTCTCCCGTTAAAAACAGTAGAGTTGGCAAGTATGAGCACGGTTCATTCGTACCGTGTGGTATCAAAGCTACCGTGTTATACGAGACTTTGCATGACATAAATTAGGTCAATACGTATGAATACTTACCAACCTTAAAGGAAAAAAAACAGGAGATTCCATTAGAGGTACATAGGTGATTCACCAGCGACATATTTCACAACAAAATTATTAAATTATGCTTTTAAATAACATGAATACTAAATTTAAAATGAAATGGGGATTTCTTGCAGATGTAAGCTAACTGGTAGTAGTAACAAAAATAAAAAATACTGCAAAGGAAAAAACCTAACAATAAGTAGTGAATTTGCTTAAAAAGTTTTGTACATTTCCTAGTCTCTTCCAAAAAAGTAGCTACCAAAATTTAATTCCTAAAATCCGGAAAAAATAATCAATACATATAATGAAAATAATATATATAATAAGTAGGTATAGTGTAGCACATGTTAAAATAACTTCAAGCTTTCACAATAATTGAAATATTTTCAAGATGCAAAAAGATTGAAATCTGCTGCCATTTTCGGCAGAGCACGTGCTTCCAAAATAGGATATATCATCCTCACCTCTGCCTGTCTCCGAAGGGCTTGCCGTCTCTGCCGGGGGGCGAGGGGCGCCTCCCCCGGCCCCCCACGAAGGGGGGGCGCCGGCCTCTGCTCGGATCTGGGGGGAGAGAGGAAACACGGTAAAAATCAAAGAAATGGCTTTATTTTTAGAGAGACATTAGAAATATCAATAAATTTATATCGATGAAGTCGACATTGTAAGAGATATTTTCCATGTATGTAGAAATGAATAACGAAAGGTAGAGAGCACCCATAGAAAATGACATTTCCTTTCCCACTTTTTGACCGCTCATGGAAAATTACCTACTCTAACACCCATTTACACTACTGGCCATCAAAATTGCTACAGCAAGAATTCGACCATGGTACAGACACGAAATTCAAACGAAAGGAAGAAGACGGTGTGATATGTAAACGGTTAGTGATGGACTAATAATACTTCAGCATATTGCATAAGTAATAATAGTCCAAGTTTTGCTAAGAATACTAATATTTCATAGCTAATAAATTAGCAAAGTGTGATGCGTAAATAGAGTAGTAAACTATCAGTTTGAAATTCATTTTTCTGTTTTGTGAATCATCTTAAACTAAGTGATGAAAAAGTCCTATTATAAACAATAACAAGTTTGTTAACGAATAACAATTGTATGAATTAAAATCAAAGAAAAAGTTACTAACTCAAAGCCATATTCAAAGTCAAACTTCATTCAAAACGATTTTTAAAATTCAATCTTATTTCTAGTTACTAATTCCAATTTACTATTATCGCATTTCTGATGTCTTACAACCCGTGGCACTACCTTTTATTCGAGCCCCGCGAAACTCTACATCTCAGCAGGATAATGCACGACCGCACGTGGCCGGTATTGCGAAGACTTTCCTCGATACGGAAAATGTTCGACGGATGCCCTGGCCAGCTCGTTCTCCAGATCTCTCACCGATAGAAATCGTCTGGTCTATGGTTGCTGAACAACTGGCTCGTCAGCCAACGCCAGCCACTAGGGTCGATGAACTGTGGCATCAAGTTGAAGTTGCATGGGTGTCTGTACATGTGCATGCCATCCAATCTCTGTGTGACTCAAAGCCCAGGTGTATAAGCGCTGTCATTGCTGCCTGAGGTAGTAGTTTTAGAAACTCATTTCTTAGGATCAATTCACCCAAATGTCTTGAAAATTTAATCATATGTTATTTCCAACATAATATACAGTGAAGCACCGTTTATACGTTTCTCTTTTATATGCTTATATCAATAGTTTTTTAAATTGGTCTCTGCAGAGTCTAATGCACATTAACCTATACCTATTATACGTTTTTTCATTTGTACGCTTTTTTCATACAGTCCCTTCAAATTTATACGTATATACGTAATTTTTATTTACGTATATATATATACGTATATACGTAATATACTAATTAATACTAAATAATACGTAATATAATAATAATAATATATATACGTATATACGTAAATTTATACGTATAATAAATATACATTTATACGTATAATAAATATACATTTATACATATAAAAATATACTTATAAAAATATTTGCATTTCTTCCTGGTGAAGCAATTTTAATGGCCAGCAGTGTAGTTATTGAATAGACGAGAACGAAAAAAAAATTCAACTAATTATTTTCCAACTTATTCCTATAATGAGAATTTAGACCCCATTCTCTCTCACGAGCACAAGCAATGCTGTTTTGCATTGGTACACTCATTCCTCAGACATTTTCATTCTACTATATAAGAATTTGGCCACAATTGGCCGAATGCACACATTTTAATTCGACAAGTACAGAAATTATTTTCAGAAATACTCTACCGCTATCTTCCCTGTCTCTTCCAATGACACCAAATCATTTAAGGTAACCAAAACCGGTATCGTTGAAATCTGATCTTTAGCTCTACACTATTTACTGATTTTTAGACGTAACGTAATTCCCCCCCTTCCCCTTCCAGTGCAACCGAGCTCTATCAGTCGCAGTCCATCTGCTGATACGATTCTCTAGCGTCTGCGATGGATGAGCGATTTTTTTTCTAGTACCACGTGCCTTTTTTATATACACTGAATCCATTGAACTGTCGTTTAAATGTCCTCATTGAAATGTGGTGTCGACCTTCTTATGCGTTTGCATACCAGAGTTCGTACTCAGTTTCAGAAATAAAATGAAGGAGTTTTGGAGGAGTTTTGAAGGAGTAGGATGAGATTTTGAAGGATTACTAATGGAGTGTCATTAAATGATGTCACACTTTTTTTCCAATATATTTGACGAAAGCACCCTTTATCACAAAGTATCACACTTCACTCCAAACTCCTCCTCTTGTCACTTCATATTTTTTACAAACATTGTTACAATGACTGTGTGATGTCACTTTGTGTCACTCTCTCTCTCTTCCCCTTGTCACAATGTCATGAGCCCGTCTCCTCCTCAAAACACAACATCACTTGTGGATGACCCTTTTTACAATATCATAACTGCAATTAACTAAACAATTGATTTTTTTTTAATGTAATCACTTAATGTAGTACATTTACTTATGTAGTTTTAAATAATAATTAGACAACTTGACTTTTGCTGCTGAGAGTGTGGTGGAGGAAAAAACAATCATCATAAAACTTGAAAAAATAGCCAAGCACCATTTAAGCAAGATTTACTTCACTTATGAAATGTCTTAGTCTTCTAATAATATTTTCACCTTCAACCTTTATGAATTAACCGTGATCAATTTTTAAATCGAAAAAAATAAATGTACGAAATGACTACATTAAAATCGCCTTAGTGATGAAGTTAGTTGTCAATCGAAGTATTTTAAGTTTCTGTTATGTAGTCTTGAACTAAAAAAGAAGGAGTTTGAAGGGCTCTTCAAAACATTTTTATAAATGAAGGAGTATTGGAGGAGTTTTGAAGGAGCATACGAACCCTGCATACAAAGGCATCATTTTTATCTCATTTGAATTGTACCACCCCATTCCGCACATCCATCGGGAGTTTACCGTTCTTTTCTCTCGGATCCGTTTCAGTCGTCAAACGGAAGTGCGTTTCAAATTCGTAAAAGACACGAAACAGATGAATATGTTTCATTTTAAACGGGCACAAAGTAAAAAGATCGGCCAACTAATTTTGATTGAATATCAGGCAGAACGGTTGCCAGGAAAATCGAACGAATGTTCGGCAGTAACGGCATTGGGTGCATCTCTGGTATCGGAACGGGAAGACAAAAAGACTGTGGGGGGGGGGGGGAGAGGGGGGAAAATTCTCACCGAATCTGGAGGCCCTGTCGTCTGCATCTCCCTTGTCCTGGTCGAACTTCCTGGAGTCCTCCATCTTGCCCAGCTCACCACGGAAGCTCATCCTCTGCAACGACACACACACACACACTCGTTACGTTCTCGATCTCGGATGCAACAATACAGACGAGCGTACACTGAACATTACATTTCATCACAGGGGGAAAATGACCAAATAAAAATAAGGGGAATGAAAGAAGACAATGAAATAATGACAGTGATGGAATACATTTAACTATTTATACAAGAAGAAGAGGGGGGAAAAGCCTTATCGTGACCATTCATCACTCGGACCTAAGGATAAAAGTGTATGAGCATAAGAATAAGGATGGCTCGTGCTCTCTATTAAACGAGCACTTAATTCAAGGTGTGGGTCAAATAAAACAATAATTTTTGCTTTTATGGTAGATATTTACTAAAAAAAACTAACGACCGAACGGCACGAGCTTGAGGGTTGCAGACCCCAAAGCAGAATACTCGACGATGTTCTGCAACGTAAAATCATTTGACCAGTTCTGCAAGTACTTCAAGCATTGCATACACAAGCAAATCAACGTGATCTTCTCCACAAATTGGGAGCCCTAAATCAAAATCCTTTCATACAGTTTTTTTTTTTTTTTCA
The DNA here is from genome assembly GCF_026930045.1 of Uloborus diversus. NCBI lineage: Eukaryota > Metazoa > Arthropoda > Arachnida > Araneae > Uloboridae > Uloborus > Uloborus diversus. The sequence continues at coordinate 2,517,318 of NW_026558209.1, forward strand.
GTTTTTATAGCTTCACCGCTGCTATGCATTTCTGTAGAACCTAAACCGATTGAAATTCTAGAAAAATATTTTACATGCTTTCTAAAATGCATAAAAAGAGCAAAGATACAAAATTTTCTAAAAATCTGAGCCCAGGTGTCAAACCACGTTCTTTTGGTTAATTTTACATGGCATAAAAGATAAATTAAAATAATGTTAATAAATAAATAAATGAAATAATAAGTAAAACGAGTCGAATTAGAGTAGCAAATAATAAAACACTTCAAAACATTCTAAATAACTGAAATATTTTCAGGATGCAAAAGGATTGAATTCTCAAACAAGACACGCAATTTTCGTCGATGGACGTTGGCATGTATCCAAAACATACGTTTATGGAGGCAATTGCAGCGGATGAAGGTCGATTGAGAAAAGAAAGAGAGAACCAAAAACGCTAGAAAACTCAGAATCTTTTCAGATTTAAAATATGAAATTTCTGCAGAAGCTGCAGATTTTCTACAAATATTTTCCAGCTCAAGATAGAACTTTGCACAAATTCTGCAGATTTCTCTAAGCTCAAAGTAAATCTTAAGTTCTTGCAGACGACTTATAGAATTCAACATTTTTTTCGAGTTTTCCGCCGAATTGTTGTAATTTCCTAGACTTTTAAATTTTCTTCTAATTTAAAGAAATCTACAGAATTTGTGCAAAATTTTATCTTGAGTTGGAAGATATTTGCAGAAAAACTGCAGTTATTTACTGCAGAAATTTCACCGAAATCTGTAGAATTTCTGCAGAAAATTTGTCTGAGTTTTTCTCTGATATTTGAGCAGAATTGTTCTGCAGCTCAGGCATCTGTTCTGCGACGTACGTCGCAAATTTAGCAGTATTCTGTTTTGGGGGTTGCAGATGTGGACAAAATTCTAGATATAGGTACATTACCACTAAATACGAGCCCAGGTATTGCGGTTTGACTCAGGGCTGGCAAGTTTCTGCCGGAGCAGTTAAAAGAACTGGTAGAAACCGGTTAAAACCGGCATGGCAAAAACCACTTTCTGCCACATTTTTGGCAGAAACTGGCAAAAACTCTCAAAATGACAAAAAAAAAAACTATTGATAGACAGTAGAAAACGCATGGAAAAAATAATTGTTAACCAAAGCACAGTTTAATTTACAATATTATTCCAATTCAGAATCAAATGTTACATCGTTTGGATCCTGCAGTTGCTTCTTGGAAAAGGTGCTTCCAAAAATCTAAATAGTTTCTCAATTTAATATACAAGAATGAGAAACTTTAGAATATTCTTGCAACAGAAGAGCTAGCAGGCAATGCATCAAAGAACAAGTAATATTCATAAAACTTTCAAATTGTATATTTTTTTAAACTGGTCCATCATGTAGTAACTAGGGTAGTGGTAAAAATTCGACTGGAAAAATGAGTTTCGAGAAGTGGGGCCAATTTGATTTGCAAAGCTGTGATATTAAGTACAAAATCTAGATTAATATTGGGAATTAAAATTTGACACTTTCTTCTAGAAGCACACGATAATTTCAATCACAAGCAATTTAGATGAAGCTTATTTGTGAGCAAATTACAAACAGTAATGCCAGTTTAATTTTGTATGTTGTATGTTACTCCTCTATCCTAAGAAACCATAGGATTTTGGTCCTCTGTTAGATTAATCCAAATATTATGAGCATCAGCAATTGAAAAGTTCCCTTTCTGAACTAAATCAAGGGCACTAGCATAACATTTTATTTTTTACAATGATGAAATGAAGTTTAATTTTTTAGTTTAAACGAATATCATTTAGTAATTACTTTAGTTTTTTTAAACGACTAAGTTTTTGCCAGTTTCTGCTGGTTTTAACCGGTTATAACCAGTTTCTGCCGCTGGCACGGCAAAAACTAGTTTCTGCCGGCAGAAAGCCAACCCTGGTTCGACTGCCCTGGTCAGATTTCGACACTATGTTCGATCTTCAACACATCTGGCATACTTTTTTATTAAATTGAGTATTAGCGAAAACAAGTATTTATTTATTGGCATTATCTAAGTTATTTGAAAAGTTGAAACGATCTTGTATTTTTTTTTGTGTGTGCAATAAATCAGTTTTTCTGCTCTCCCATTTTTTGCTTAATCAATGTGATATATATCTTGAATAGGGTCATTCCATGTCAAATCAACCAAAAAAAAAAAAATTATTTTCAAACTTACCATCTCAGATTTTCATGAAAATTTCAGAGATTATACTGTTTGACATTCTAAATTCAGATCTACTTTTTAAAATAATCTATCTCTTTTGGTTAATGAGTTATTAATTTTTTAAATGTGTAAAAACTCACTTTTTTTTACTCATCTGTTGTGCTTAAAAATGCTACAATTTTAGTTCTATGGGGTCAATACAGTTGGTTAATAGCTCATTTTAAAGAGAATTGCACGAGCTTTAATTTGACATGCAACTTGCATATTTTTCTAACATTTTTATTTTATTTTTAATTTTTTAAATTTTAAATTTAAATTTTTTTTAAGTTAGTGTCCTTTAAGAATTTTGAAAAAAATATGTTTTTTAATATGTTTTAGTTGATTTATCCTAAAAATTTTAAATTTTAAAATTAAAAAATATATTAAAAATTCAAGAGAAATATGCAAGTTGCATGTCAAATTAAAGCTCATGCAATTCTCTTTAAAATGAGGTAATAACCAACTGTATTGACCCCATAGAACTAAAATTATAGCATTTTTAAGCACAACAGATGAGTAAAAAAAAGTGAGTTTTTACACATTTAAAAAATTAATAACTCATTAACCAAAAAAGATAGATTTTTCTAAAATGTAGATCTGAATTTTTAATCCCTGAAAGTTTTATGAAAATCTGAGATGGTCATTTTGAGTGATTGGTTGATTTGACATGGAATGACCCAATAGCAGACTATAAATGTCCAGTTAAAGTAAATGTTTTTATTAGTAAACGATAAATACTTTTTACTAGCAGACGATAACTATAAAATGAAAATAATTATTTTAATTTGCAAATGATAAAAATTCTGTAGTGTAGTTATTTTGGCATTCAAGTTATTGAAATTAAAAGTAGAACCCAATTTAAAAATTGAGAACTGCTAATATTATTTGCAAAATTATTTGATTTGAACTAATACATGTTATACATATAGTTTGTATTCATGATATTGCTGATTTTAATGCATAATTAAAAGAAATAGGAGTTGAAGTTATCACAATTGAAATCATTTTTAAAACTAATTTGGTGATTAAAATTCAACTTTTCTTACATGAACATTAAAAATTCTTCACATCAAAGACAAAGGACACTGGTTTATTAGGGTTAAACTAAACTGCCTGCAATAGAAACTAATAGCTCTACTTTTCAAAACCTGTAACAAGTATATTCAATGTAATAAAACGAAGTAACATTTGATTAAATTTGAAATTCTTTTTGTGGACATACAACCATGAAGCAAGACCCTTGTGGATGACCCTTTTTACAACATCTAACTGCAATTTACTAAACAATTGTTTTTTGACACAATCACTTAATATTGTACACATGTACTTACGTAGTTTTAAATATTTAAATAATAATTAGACAACCTGACTTTAGCTGGTGAAAGTGTGGTGGAGAAAAAAAAATCATAAAACTTGAAAACAAAGCCGAGCACCAATTAAGAACATTTTACTTCACTCATGAAATGTTTTAGTCTTCTAATAAAATTCTCACCTTCAACTTTTATGACTTCACTATGATCAATTTGCAAATCACATCTTTATGAAAATAAAATAAATGGGTCATTTTCCCTAAACAGCGCAACTTGAACAGGGCAAGGAATGGCATTCACTGTGCCAGGGGAATGACACTTAAAGGAAATAATGCGCTTTACTGACGATATTATAATTTATGTGGGAAAAGGAAACACTACTTTTATGAAATTGAAAAAGATCCCAATGTCGTGGTGTCCAAAAAGTAGTTATTGTGGTTATTTGTTTCCTTCACATTTTACAGGGGAAGGACGACAGGGGAATGACAAAAATTAAAGTTAACTTATATATTGTCATAACTGCAAACAACAAATATCAATGTCACTTAAAGTAAGGGGGGGGAACTCTATACAAACAAGAGTCAATCATTCATTGAGCGATTATTACAAAATTAAATGAATTATCAAAGACAGGGTAACGACAGTCGTTAAAAATACTTATCAAGATTTAACTTGAGATCACCCGAACATACTCGACACCGTATATTTATTCAAAAAGAACTAATTAAGATTATTTCTATGATGAGACAAGAGTTCAAAGATTAAATTATGAGTTAATACAACTATTACCAGGTGTGAGAAACATTCATTCCATTCCTCGACAGGGGAATGACAAAAAATCAAAGGACATTTTTTACTTTTTTTTTTAAATAGTTCAAACCTAGAAAATTTGAAACTTTTCTATTTTACAACATTGCATAACACTTCTTAAGAGGTTAAACAACATTTTCTGTACAAATATGCATGGCTTCCTGAATCTTTAGAGCTGATTTTGCTTTAAGGTGGAGGTAGGGACACACAGGGGAATGACATTTATCGTGTCAAAATATTATTTAAATGTATAATAATAATAGAGTGTTTGTTTTAACTTATTTTACAAACATAAAAACATGTTGTTAAAGCATTCTAGCGTCAGTTTTATTTCTATTCTAGTTAATTTGTTATTTTTGGAGCAAGGACAAGAATTTAGTACTTTAGAGAAAATGACCCAAATGCACGAAATTACTACATTAAAATGGCCCTTGTTACGAAGTTAGTTGTCAATCAAAGTTACTGTCATAGAGGAAGATTATGTAGTCTTGAACTAAAAAAGAAGGAGTTTTGAAGGAGTCACAACCAAAATGAAGGAGTTTTGAAGGAGTTACAACCAAAATGAAGGAGTTTGAAGGGCCCCTCCAGAAAATTTCCTAAATGAAGGAGTATTGGAGGAGTTTTGAAGGAGCGTACGAACCCTGAATAAGCTTCAATTAAACCTTAAATTTTATCGATTATTTTTGGAACCCTCGAGTGATCTTTACGGAGCCCGCGGAACACAATTTAAGAAACGCTGCTCTAACTAGAGAGAGATACATCTATTTTCCGAAAAAAAAATGTTCCCTGTCGCTTGCAGAGTTCTACGGTCGTTCGATTGTTTATTATATGATTGTCAATCATCCCGATCGCTCAGATCTGCAAGGATAGGATACTCGACAAACAGAAAGATTCCTTATCAATGAGTGAGTGGAAAATATTTTAAAACTGTTGTGATTTCCCTGAATATATATTTTTTCCAGCTAATAGCACATCGGAACTCTGATTTCAAATGGTACTTAGTAGGCCTAAACCGCTTTTCGGATCGAACGTTCCATCCATCGCTTATAGAAGGTAAACAAACTCACTTTTACGACATTCTACACATTTTTTAAACGCTTGAATAATGAGAAAGGGATGAATCTTTTTTACTTACCTCAATAATGCAATCCGGCTTTTTTCAGAATTCATTCACAATTTGAAGAAAAATGAGAATTCCACGTTCTTCACTTCACTTCGAATTTTGTTTCACTCAGCTGCTCAGAGTATGGAACAGCTGGAGTGGCATGGGTTGCGTTCGGAAGTAACAGCCGGCTACAGGGAGGTCATTCCTAGAGTCCCTATTGGGACTCTAGTCATTCCGAGCTCTTCAGCTTGCGAGATCGAGATTCTCGCTCACGTGATCGGTTGTGACGTAGAAATGTCGCAAAGTAGTATTCTAATCTACTCGAATCTAGCCGCAAGCTACGTTCGCGTAAATTAAAATGCTACTTTGCGACATTTCAACGTCACAACCGATCACGTGAGCGAAAATCTCGATCTCGCAGCTCTGGCGAGCTTGGAATGCCCGCCCAGGGATGAGCTGCAATATTGGATTTTTTATTAAACTGAAATTGACTCCTTTTTATTTATTTATTCATTTGTTTATAAACTAAACAGCTGTTCAAGCATAGAGGACTGCGTGACAAGCGCCTTGCCTTCGGAAACACACAGAAAAGATAAAGATTTACAATACAAGAGAAGGGAATAACACCCAGAGGGCACCAGCGGGAATCGAACCCACGACATCCGACTTAGAAGACGAAGCTTTTACTACAGAGTCACGGAGGCCGTAACTTACAACTTTTTATTCAATTAGTTTTTCCATAGAATTACCTTAACTCCGCATTTTTTTCAATTAATCTTAAGGTCTTGAGGCAACTAAAATTTATTAAATTTTAATGGATTCAAAATAATCGAAAAATAAAAAGATAAGTAACAAAAAAAAAATGAATAAAAGAAATAATTCACATTTTAAATTTATTGGTTTTCATCACAACAAACAAGTTTATCATTTTAGAGGTAAAAAAATTCAATTTTTTATTTTATTAGTATCAAAGAAAAAAAATCACTACTTAAAAAAAATACAGAATTAAATTTCACAATACAATTTTCTGATTCAGATGCGACGTACATTTATCTTGGCATTTTAAAAAATTCGAGGGAGAAGAAGATGCGAAGGAATATTTGAAACGGTATTACAGTCAAATTTGCTTACAACGAGCCCTGAAATAACGAGAACCCGGGTTTACGAGGGGGTCAGAAACATTCGGTTGGTACAATGTTAAGTCTGTGGAGGCATAACTCGCTTTTAACGAGCAAACGGCGCTTAAATCGAGCAATATTTAAATGCTTCAAGTGCCAAATCCATAAAACAAGAATTTGAGAAAAATGGATAAAATATTATATGGTGTTTTTAAAATTATTTTCAAATTACAAATTTAAAAATACGATGCAGACTGTATTACTGCAGACGCATCTTTGATCTAATGACAAATAGAAAGTATAAGATGGAATATACTTAGAGTAATTGTTATTATTACTACATTTTTTTGTGATTAGGGAAGTTAATCGATTTCGCAAGTGAGTGAAAGCAAATTATTAATTCAAATTCAGTCTTTGAATTATTCTTTTATTACGGAGAAATTTCATTACATAGATTTATGTTTTATTAAAGAGTTTAGCAAAAATGAATAATAACTATTCTGTTACTCTTACATAATATTAAGAGTATTATTACATAGCCTACTTTCTCAGTAAAAGTCAGAAAAGAAATGAAAAAAGCATGAAAAAGGCTTAATGCATCTTAAAAATGTCGCGAAAAACAAAAAAAAATGTATAAAATAAATAAAATAATTAAATAAATATCGAAAAATTAAAAATTGGAGAGTGGGTATTGAGATGGGGAAAAATGTCTGTCGGTCTTTCTGTCGGTCCGTCGGTCTGTCTGTCTGTCCCACCCTCTTAATAACTTTTGAATGCATAGTCCGATTCGAACAAACTTTTTTTTACGTGAAATACACCGCCAGCTCAGTCATTTCCAGCCGAGGACTAAGCACGAAACTGCAGTCCTCGGCTGGAAATGACTGAGCTGGCGGTGTATTTCATGTATTTTTGCTTTAGCCCTGGCTAATGGGCGGTAATTTACTGATTAAACTTTTTTTTGTTCAAAAGATCTCGGCGAGGACACCTCATTCCCATACTTCACTTTTTGATTTAAACTATTTTTTGTTCAACTTTGAACAGTTCAAAAAAACTTAACATTAGCGCCTACGGGGAAACTGAAAGTCAATGTAGATTCCGTACTTGAAGGCGGATTTATTTCAAACAAATTTTGTTGGAAATAGCTCTTGACGCCAAACTTCAAGACTCCGACTCCGAGAATTTAGAGACACCTGACTACGACTCCGACTCCTGTGTCCGACAATTAATCGGACTCCGACTCCCTACTTCGACTCTGACTTCGTAGCTTTGGCAAAAATTTATACACGGAAGACAAATGACTGACTGCGACTCTTGGATATTCGACTCCGACTCCTTTATCCCAAAATGAGATTGACTTCGACTCCACAGCTATGATTTTCACTGTGAAATAATTATTGTTGATATGACTTGTTTTTATTTTTACGCTAAAGTTTTAATTTAGGTATTCAGTTTTCGGCGAATAAACTGGCGAATAAATACGGTCGACATCGGTCTCTAAGGAAGTCGAAACGCTTTGAGCTCGTCAAAGGTCCCTTCTACTTGACATTGCACATACCAAATGCTTTTGGTTGCCAGGACTCGTCATAAAAAGTTGAACTCCATAAAAATATCATTGCTGAAATCAAGTTACTTTATCCAGCTTCATATCATAGTCAATATCAATAGTGACAATATAGTTTATTAGCAAAAATAAAACTCTTTTTTTTTCTCTTCCTAGTGCGATCCCCTGACAGGGCATCCATTCTTTTATGTGGCACTACTATCGACGGATGCAAAAAGTCCACCACACGGAGGCAACACAAAGCTAAATAAATAAATACAGTTGAACTCGGTTTATACGAACTGCCAAAAATTGACGAATTTCTTCGTATTAACCGTTATTCGTAACATCCGTGGATTAAGTAATATGGGGAAAAATAGAAAATGCATATGTAAATTTAAAACAGAATTCCTTTGCAACTCATTTACAATGTCTGTCTTTTCACGAACTGTTAGACTTTTCCTTTTGACGCTCTCCCATCTTCAGCTTTTAATGGGCTACCAAATAAAGCAGCATTCAGTTTTTAAAAAAAACATCGGACAGCCAGGCAGGATAGAAACTACGAAATTTTTTCCTGCATGAACCAGAAAAAGCTAAGCCAGTTTAGGCATGAAATAACGTGCTTTATCGATATTCGAGGAGAGACTAAATACAGGGTCCATTATGAAAGTAATGAGCATTTACTGGCAAAATTTGTTTATTGATCGTAATTTGTACAAATGCTCACTATTCTTCAAAATACATTCCTCCTGCATCAATACACTTGCGGAGACGTGTTAGCTACGCCTGAAAGGCACCCTGAAACTCCTTGAAGGGAATGCCTCTCAGGAACGTTGTAACATGGTGTTGGATGTTTTCCACGGTTTCCTTTCATCTTTCTCTTGAGTCGCGGAAACAAAAAGAAGTCACATGGAGCTAAGTCGGGACTGTAAGGGGTGAGGGATCACCGGGGTGTTGCTCTGGGCCAGGAAATTGGTAATGATGAAGGCTTTGTGACTTGAAATGCAATCGTCCTTGAAGGCTTCTTGCAACATCTGGAATGTTTCGGTTGCATTTTTTCCAAGCCTCACGCAAAACTTTCGTTGTTTAAGCGAACGCTCCATCGTGTCATGTTACAAAAGTTGAAAACACACTTGAAGCGGAGGCACGTATCTCCTCTCACACTGCTCGAACTCAACTGACGACCGGATGCATTGAAAGGGCATGTCCCCCACCACATTTTCCAGCCAGTTTTACCGTGCTGCCATCTATCGTCGCGTCACAATAACATTATGCTCATTACTTTCATAATGGACCCTGTAGAAGGGTCGGAAATAGTGGGACAGTAATTTTTATTGAGCAAAACAGGTGGCAATACCCAAATGAAATGATAGACGGTTTTATCCCCAAGCAGACTGACCAGTCCAAAAGTAAACAGGTGTGATAAGCTTTAACTCTTTCAGAATAGCAGAGGAGCTTTCAGAATAGAATTGTTCGTCTTATAGCCCGGTCAATTTAGACATAAAAATAGTGATCAAATAACAAAAATTCCGGGAAAGCTAAATTTGTGTAGGGACCTTGGGCTTACTATTACAAATAAGGTGCCAAAAGTCCCCATCGATCCCATGTGCGCTAAAAAAGTTATTCGGGGTCAAAGGTCAAAATTTTAGGTTTTTTGGATTTTTCTCAAAAACGGTAAGTTTTATCGAAAAGTACCGCAGACCAAAGTTATAGATCTTAAAATTCTCCATAAAAAGGGTCCTTATGATTTTTTACTCCAAGACCAAACCTTCCCAGAAACCCCCCCAAAAGACAGCCAGTCATTTACAGAATCCCCTCTACTTGCATGGCCTTGAATAACATCTGGCTATTCTAGTAGTGTGACATCGTTCCCGTACCCAAAGGGGCCGGACCTACTAAGGGCATGGGCGCACCCCTCAATATCGCCCCCCCCCCCAAGAAGCAAGAGTCCCCTCCAAAAACTGAGAAAAATACCCTTCAAAACAACCCCTTTTAAATGTTTTTTGAGCTCTCAAACTTCATACAATAAAACAAAGTTTGGATAGGCGAGTCGCATTATTATCTTGACTCCTGAAAATGTTTGGCCTTAGTGATACATTGTGAGTAAGATTTCTGGATTCTAATCTGACTCTAAGAAATCCATCTCTCTTGGTTAGACAACAAACTGTGTTTGACGCTTCTTTGTCTAATTTTACGCATCGTCTCACTGCTTTAGTATAACGTGAGGTATTGGAAATCATATAATTCAGTAGTTACGCCCTCAAGCACCATTTCTTTTAAAGTTTTATCTGATATTCCTTTTTTAAGAAGATGATCCGAGTTTTCCCACTTCTGCTTATCAAAGAACTCAAGTTGAAGTCTGAAATTGTAAATTTTTGCTATATAATCGAATTTTATAAACTTGCCATCGGACTATGTTTGGATCATGAGCTCTTGTTATGCAAACTGGTTACTTTGAGAATCTAAAAAATATAACACTAGGCATTGCGGATGACCATCATCAGAGAACTTGTTTCAAGACGAATTACGACGATCAGTTCGAAGATGGACAATGAACATGTATAATTCCAGATTTCAATTTTGAAGCAGAGAGACTGCTATGAGCTCATCGATAAGCAGAACTGGTAAAACTCGGCAGCTCCCTCTTTCAAAAAGGGGACTTCCGATAAAACTTCGAAAGAAATTGCTTGGTGGCGTACCTACTGAGTAGTATGGTTTTCAAAACTTCACGCCATACTAAAGCAGCGAGACGATAGGTAAAATAAGAAAAAGAAGTGTCAGGTACTCAAAACCTCACATATCATACTAATGCAGTGAGACGATAGGTAAAATAAGAAAAATAAATGTCAGGTACAGTTTGCTGCCTAACCAAAAGGGATGATTTTATTCGAGTCAGATTAGAATCTAGAAATATTAAGCCACAATACCATCAAGCCACAATTTCAATCAAGACTGAAAATTATGAGAAGTAAAATAGTTCAACTCGCATGCCAAACTTATGTTTTATTGTAATCAATGTGGTTACAGTTTGAGGGCTCAAAACCCATTAAAATTTTTTTAGCAACGTCTTTTGTTTCAAAGGGTGACTGATGTGGGCTGTTGCAAGCCACATTATTTTAAATTTTTTATACTTAACCTTTGTTCTCTATCATAGGTAAATTTGACATTTTGAGCCAAAGTTATCTGCTAAGTGGAGAATTAAACATTTTTTTACTAGATAAGAAATGCTTTTATTACTAATTTTTTTTCGTATCTATGTAAGAATTAATTAATATGAAAGCAAACTTTTACAAATCATAACTTCTAATATTTTTTTCTATAAGTACGGAGCAACACGATGTTATTCAATTCTGACTATATTGGTCAAATTCAAGACTCAACGCATGTGTAGAACTTTAAAATACAGTTTATTATTAAAATGATCTTATGCAATGTGTAATCTACACAAAAAGCCTGATCTTAAACATCAAATTTCTCAAGTTTTGATATTTGATGAAATTATATTTTTTTCCAGTTTTTATGCAGTTATGGTCAACTTCGAGGCGCGAGCGACACCTCAAGATATTTTTTGCGGTCGAAATCCTTTTGTTGAACCAAATATCTCTATAAAAGGCAACTTTTCCGGGCTATTACTTAGCGTTTATCAGATTTTGATTTTTTTCAATCCACCCTAATGAGTATGGCCAGTACTTCAAAAGTAAGTCCACCTCGAACAAGAGAGGGATTATAAATGAATCTGAATCCAGCTTTTGTTGTAAAAAACACTGCTTATTTTGTGGCGAAGAAGAGGATGAAGAGGCTGAGAAGAGCAAAACGCAGAATTATCGCAGAAAAATTTATAAAGTTTCCACACTTACATTCAAAGAATCCCTTTTAAAATTAGCTAAAGATCGTTCTGAGGTGTGTCAAAAGCTGCTCTTGCACGTTTTAATTTTGAGTATGATTCAGTCGCTGCTTTATGAATTTTTCTTTCATTATTCTGCGTTTTCTTCTTCTCAGCCTCCTCATCCGCTTTACAGCCACAAAATAAGCAGTGTTTTTAAAAACAAAAGCTGGATTCAAATTCACTTAATCGCGCTACAGTACGAGGAGGACTTACTTTTGAAGTACTAGCCTCTTTATCCTGACGTTGCTGCAGAGATTGAACTTTTCCGGGTGTATGATTTTTTGCAATTCATGCGAATTGTAACGGACTTTTGACTTCTTAAATAATCAGCATTCTTATAGCTTCTCCCGAGACTTGCATCGATTAAAGTTGGCATTCCACAACTGCCCAGCACAACAGTTTCACCTTCAGTCAAAAGTTTATTGCAAATAAAGCGAAATTGTGACATTTTTCTTAAATATTGATCAGTACAAACAACAGTAGACGCTTGTGATAAATACGTTTATTTACTCGAACTGCACGTTTAACTCTAAAAGAAGCAGGTACGTCAGGGGTGCCCCGCCCCAGGAGGGGTCATGGTCCAGACTGCGCCATTGAAATTTTTAGGGAGATTGTTTTGAGGGGTATTTTTCATTTGGGGGGAGGCATGCTTTTGGGGGGGATTTCGGCGAAAATGAGGGGGGTGCGCCTTTGCTCTTAGTGGGTTGGGCACCTCTGGGTACGTGAACGATGCCACACGGACTAGAATAGCCAGATGTTATTCAAGGCCACGCGAGTAGAGGGCATTCTGTAAATGACTGGCTGTCTTTTGAAAGTACGCAATATCTGGGAATTTTTGGTCTTGGGGAAAAAAAATCACAAGGACCATTTTTATAGAGAATTTTGAGATCTGCAACTTTGGTCTGCGGTACTTTTCGATAAAACTTACCGTTTTTGAGAAAAATCCAAAAAACCTAAAATTTTGACCTTTGACCCCGAATAACTTTTTTAGCGCACATGGGATCGATGGGGACTTTTGGCACTTTATTTGTAATGCTAAACCCAAGGTCTCTACAAAAATTTAGCTTTCCCGGAATTTTTGTTATTTCCATTGTCTAAATTGACCGGACTATTAACCTAAACTTTCATTTTGATCTACGTAATATCGTGACATTTTTAATGTAATTAAATAGTAAACCAGACTAATTTAACAAAGTGTTCGTTTTAGCCGTGATTTCGTATTAACCGTGGTCGTATTGACAGAGTTCAACTGTACATTGCTCAATCCATTTGCACGGCTGTGACATTTTTACGCGTTTACCAGCTTTTTATTCTCGATTTCTTAAACTTTCGCTTTTAATTGTTTTATATTCGAATCATAACATGACGTATCAACGTACTGGAAAAAAATGTTTTGCACTTAAATAATGATTTTTACGTGTTGCGGACGAGACCTTGAATACCAATCATTATTTTTTAAATACAAGAAAACGTTTTAGAAAGTTGATGTTTCATATTATGATACATAATGGTTCTTTCTATTCGAATACAAAGCCATTAAAAGCCTAAGTCGAAAATTCCGGGACGAAGGAGCTAAAATGCAGAGAGCAATAGATAGTGTTGAACTTAGCGTCTTATGACACCAGAAGCTGATTTCTGAAGAGATGACACCGAGACACGTGCGTCGTTCCTACGCTTCCGGTGCGGCAAAAACCGCCACTGTATTAGAGCGAAACGCACCGTAAAAGCTGTTCGCAAATGAACCGTCGTCACCTGGATCTTCACAAACTCGTGACGCGCTCGCTCCTTCTAATAACTTTCTAAAAAACAATAATTCAATCTGATTAATTGCCCAAGGGCGCCCATATAGGTGGGCAAGGGGGGCTCAAGCCTCCCCCCCCTTAGAAATGAGAACTTCCTTGCTTTTAGAGTTTTTTTTCATTGCAAAAATGTATAAAAACTTCTTTTCCAGGCATTAATGAATAAGTTATTAAAAATGTCAAGTTTTAATATCTCTAATCTGTACTGAAATCGGTTTCCATGGGGAAAGTATTCTGCGACCCATAAGGAAAATTTTCGAGCCCCCCCCCCTTAAAATTTTGCATATGGGCGCCCATGTAACTGCCAAAAACATGTTTGCAAACGATCCTAAAATTAAACATACGCAGGGGACACATTTAAAAAATATGACCATCGAAACATTTTATATCGTGTCCTTCTTATTAGTTGTTCGTTTTCTTTTTCGACACTATTAATATTTGGTAGCAGACGATCATTTTCAGAATGGGGTTGTTTCCATCAGACAAAAGTACTACTTTTAGTCACTGAAGTTGATAGAATGAGCAAAAAAAAAAAAATATAATAATAATAATAATAATAATAACATGGAGCGAAAAAAATCTTTTATTTTCAAAACGTTTAAATTTTACTTAATTTTTTTACTGTCCAATTTTTCAAACAAGGCGTGTCTTTATGACGTCACAGTTGATGAAATTTGGCGTGCACTTCACTGGCGCACTGAATGTTTATGCTTGCTGTCTACCGCGTTTCCAGCTTATGATAATTCAGAAGCGTTTATTAAATGTTTCGTTCTACGCTTGCTTACCCTATCGTTGACAGTATATGTGAGTAAAGAAGCGTATTAAATATTGCGCTCTGCGCTAACGGCATCATTGAATGGCATTTCATTCCTTGTGATGTCATGTGCAGAAGCGTAAAAAATAAAATTGAATCTTCGCACCGATTGAAATATTTTTTTAAAAACATTAAACTTTGTCAAAATATTTTTTAAATGCTTAGATCTTATATTTTAAAGCATGTTCTTTCAAAAAAAAAAAAAAATTAACTCTAATTTGGATTCCGAAACTTTGAATTCAAATTATGTTTTTCGCAATCACGAGTTGCGACAAGACTCAACTGGTTAGAGTTATTGTTTCTAGAAATGACTCCCCCGCCCAAGCATGTCCCTCCTCCTGGGTGCTTACGTGTATATAGTTGTGTGTGTAGGCTTACGTGGGTGCACGTAGGCGTGTGTATGTGTGTAAAGGCGAGCGCGCGTAGGCGACTGTGTGTGCGCATGCGTGTGTAGGACATGGACGCCACGGCCCAGCAAAAGTGGATTCCGGGGGACAGTGGTCAGGAGCAGCCGCGCCGCCGCCGGTGGACGGTGGTGCAGCCCTGGTCCAAGCTGAAAAAGGAACCGGAACATCAAGGACTGTCAAGTGAGAACAATAAGCAATCGTGATTGCTCAAAAATGAAAGGGAAAAGGATTTTGAAAGGGAAATCATTTTTCCCACTTTTGCATCGTCCTCCTAACATAAATGCAGAAGCGTAAAAAAGGAAAGTGAATCTGCGCACCAATTAAAATAATTTTTTAAAAAATTTAAACTTTGCCAAATAATTTAAAAACTGGTCAAATCCTATATTTTCAAGCATGCTCTTTCAGAAAAAAATACTTTTAAAATTTCAGAAACGACCCCATCATAAGAATTAAATATAAGCAGATGAGGACGTTTTCGGGAAGCCCAAAAATTACTGAAAAACTGCTTAAAAATTCCAGATTCAGCTTTTAAAGGTACTGCAAGTATTAGAACTGGTTCGATCAAATTTGGTACAATGTACTTTCATAACAATTTTTTGACAGGACAAATCTGTTTCAGCAACTAACCACCCTTTACGGTTTAGAATTTCAGTGAAAACGTATGTAATTTACAAAAATTCTATCTGTTGAGTAGGAGGAGAGGTTAAACATTGATCTAATTATGCTGTGTCACTTTTAAAAATAACACCTGTAGCAACAGTGAATATTATTTAAATGTTCGTTGAATTTTTAGAAAAATTTCCAACACAGAATTTGTGAGGCCCTGAAATGAGAAGGAGCTTTCCCAATTCAGAGGTTAATCGGGGCCTGCTTAAAGTCTTCTATAAAAATAATTTGTGTTTTCTCTTCACTTTGCAGATTTGCCGCTTCTATTCTATAACCTCTGTTGAGTGCAGAAAAAAAGTAAATGCACCAGGAAGGAACTCATTTAAACGATGTTTGTTTTGATTTTCAAGCGTAATTTTTGGCATTTTTCAAGTTTGAATTGCTTTTTTCCTTAGTACATTTTCAAAAGTGAAAACTGAGACTTTTGCTTCCAAATGTATAATATGTTATGTTTCTGAAAAGGTTTAAGAAAAATTTACAAACATTTTTCTTTCATTTAAAAAAGAAAATGACGAAGAATCTCTGATTTTTCTAAAACCCTTTTCTTGGCAAGAGCAAAGATTATACTTGCGAATCTCCCCCTCCCCTTCCTTCCTGTGGTTGAAATACTAACAAGTATGTCACTAGCGGTGCTGCTTCGGTTCTAAAAGTGACCATCGATTTTGACACTTAGATTCGATCATTTACGGAAATTCAGTGCACTAAAAAATTCAGGGTACGGAAATTCAGTGTGTGTTTCGCTGAAGGTTTTTAATTGAGATCGTTCAAATCTTTCAGTATTTCAGATTAACAATCAATCGAATGCTGATGAATAATCAATTCTTGTATCGCTTGTTCAGTCAAAATTCGACAAAGTGTGTTTAACGTCTGTTCCTATCTGTTTACATTTCAATCCGACCCGCTTCTGTTCTTCTTGGGGACATAACATAAATTTATTTTCTGTTTACTTCAAGAAAAATGTAGGTTTTCACTTTTGAACTTGCATTTCCATTAACGTACTATTTTAAAAGAATGTAAAATAATTTTTTTCTCTAAATTAAGGTATTTCTGTGAAAGTTTTGCTTACAAATGAAATTGAAGAACAAAATTAAATTGTTGAAAAAGCCGTTTTGCGGTACATTCCTCCGTGGTTCTAAAAAAATTGTCCCGATAGTATGACTATAATGTTAGCAAAAGAAAAATGAGCTAAAATGGCAGAAAATGTAGAACGTGAAATAAAATCGGAAAAAAAGTGACACACTAAATGTGTTTTTGTCCCAAGCATATAATTCCCATTATTGAAATTATGAAATTCTAACTAAGAAGTTAAACGTCATTCATACAAAATTCAGTATCGTATAAACTCGGCCAATGAAGAGTTAAAGATGTGGTTTAATCAATTAATAACCAGGAAATTAAAACCTTTTATGAAATTTTGAAGCCTGAATAATAAGGAAGTAAAGTATTTCAATTATCAAAACTAAACATTTTTGAACAAATCGTTCAAATTACGGAAACACGTGGTGAGGAACAAGACAAAGCTATAAACCACATGAAACCTAAATATGGATTATGTTTTTAAAGAACTTCCCTGTATTCAATTTACTCTGGTATAATATTTGGCATAAATAGGCATTGAAATGGCTGAGAAACACATCAAAAATTTGTATTTTTACCCGATTTAGCCCGTCATTTCATTAACATGCGGGGGGTGGGGGGGGGGGGGGGGGGTGAGAAGGATGGGAAGCAAAAGGAATGTACTCAAAAAATGTTATTTTGAAAACAATAAAACACGAGCGAGGAATTTTTCATTTGTACAACGTATATCTCAAAAAAGGAGGGGGACCCCAAAGACAGATCTTTGCAAAAAATATTACTTGTAATATTAGTAATATGTACCATATTCAACCTTTATTCAATTACCCTTTCATGAAAAGGAATAGTGTTGGAGATACAGCTAACATAAATCAATAATCCGCATTTTGAGCCCCCTCTTTGCCCCCCTGTAAGTCCCAAACCCGACGCTCAAACTCTTGGGACTTTTTGGTACGTTATCTCCGCATGATACTGAACAACTTGGTATAGGTGCACATTCTTTTTTTTTTTGAATGTCCGAGTCATGACCTAATTTGACTGGACAACCACTCTAGAAAACGATTTCTCCAGAGACGAAACCGACACAGAAAAGCGCTATTCCTGAGCTTCCCGCACCCCTTTTCCGGCGAACGCAGCGAGCCAAACACTTCACGGAACCACTGCCCGTCTCGCGCGTATATATATAGGGGTGGAGGGCGGGCGTCCGTGAGTGCTCGAAAGCCAAGATGTCGTCTGCGTCGGAGAAACAGAGGCGCGTGCTGCCGCTCTTCCAGTTCGTATCCCTGCCCACCAGGGACAAGTTCGGGCTCCTGGTGCAGAGGGACCCCCGACTGGCCGGACTGGGGACCCTCGGCCGGGGGGTCCTCTTCTCCTGCTTCCACGAGGAACACCTGAAAGAGGCCACGCAGCTCTACGAAGTGTTACTCAGTGAGTCCCCCTTACGTTATAGATTATTGTTTTTTTTCTAAGTGTAATGTTATTATTCTACTTATATACAGTAGGCGCCGCGTACCCTCTATACCGTCAATGTTAATTTGCACAGGTTCATGTACCTTTTTCTGAAAATCTGTTTAAGATACATTTATGAAATTTTTTCTGTACCTTAAATAGACTGTTTTCTCTATACTGAAGGAACATTTTACAGAAAGAAAGCTTAGTTTTTTTTAAAAAAAATTCTAAAGCGTAAGTCACTGTATTTTTTTCAAAAAATGCCATTTTGTAACACGAAATCAGCTCTATAAAAAAATATTTTTGGAATATGAGAAAGTTTTTACTTCAGTATATGCAATTATATGTATGGAATAGGTGGTGAAAATTTCAAAGACTAAGACAATTTAGTTTCTGAGAGAAAGGAACAGTTAGTTTCAAAAATACCATTTCGAGATATTGCAATTTAAAGGGGAAAATCATACCTTATCAACATGCGTTTAAATTTTTTTTAAAGCTTATTTTAACTTATTTCCAATATGAGCACCATCAAGAAATTTGTATCATTAAAAAGGTATTGAAATGGAGTTTCAAAACATATAAAAATCAAGAAATCAAATTTTTGAAAGTATTTATCATACGCTTACTGTTATCAGAATCACGAAGTCCCGAGACACTTGTATGTTAACACACGTTAAAAAAGTCGGATATTGTAATCAGACTCATCGTTTATTGTTATCACTTTTTCATAAACTTTCAATTTTCTCCCGTTATTGTTCCTCAATGAACAGAAATACATAGGCAAACCCTGACGAGACTCACTTTCTGTGTAGCATTTTGTGGTTTTCAATAGCAGTTCAAAATTTTTCTAGGAATGAAGCTACAGAAAGTTCACCCCCCCCCCGGTGACCACTGACTCCCCCTAAGAAAACTTTCTTTTGCATCTAAAAAAATTCTGTCGCTGGACATGGAATTGATGTAGGACCTCCATTGGTGCCATTGCTTTGTAAACTATTAAAGAGTTGTGTCGAGATTGAAAACAAAGCGAAGTTAAATTAAAATTTAAGCAACAAGCAAAACCATGCTTGAAAAGATAGAAAAGCTGAATGTGCTTTGAAACTGGTTTACGAATGTCAGGGAAAACGGTCATATTTAACTTCACCTATTACAATGTGATTAAAAATTGCATAATTTAGCTTTAACTTTTTATAATTCAGATATTTCCCTTCTGTTAATTTAATAATTTATAATTTGAAAGTGCGTTCAGTTGAGTCACTGTGATTTTAATTTGATGTTGCCAAAATAAATGCACCTTAATTGGAAAAAAATCATTATTTTGTATTTCCTAGATACTTTTCGGTTAATGTTATCAGTCGGTTATTGTTATCAAATTGTATTTGTCCCAAAGTGATCACATGAAGCGGCGCCTACTGTAATTAATTTCTATTTCGTTAAGTACTATTAATAGTAATAACAAATATAATCATCAGCTATCGACGTATCTGTGCTTTTGATCAGTTCATTTATTTTTATTTAAGTAGTATGAAGAGTATAAAATGGTACTTGTTTCACGAGGCAGAAATTTTCGAGGGTCCAAACATTTAAGCCTCGCGAAATATTTTTTTGTCCACTATCGATTCTGTTCAGATGACATCCGCAAAATTCACAACATCGGAACGAAATCACGGGAATCTTTAATACAATTCGACCGAAATAAGGTCTTTTACAGCAAGTATAGTTGTCAGTATATATATATATATATATATATATATATATATATATATATATATATATATATATATATACTTAAACATATATACTGTGGTGTTCCGTTAGGGTATGCTCCATATACGCCGTATGCTCTCAAACATTTTTTTAGAAGCGTAGCGTATATCCCCAAACTTCAAAAATATGTATATGATCGCATACATATATTGTGCGTCATGACTGGGAGTATACCCTCAGAAAAATTGATGGGAACACATCTCACTGTATATATATATATATATATATATATATATATATATATATATATATATATATATATATATATATATATATATATATATATATATATATATATATATATATATATATATATATCATTAATAGTACTGATGATTTTCTGTGTAAAAGCGTAAAGAAATAATTTTTATCTATCGTTTGTTCAATGACATTTTTTCTCATGAGAAAAAAAAATTAATTTCCTAAAGCGCAGGAACTCTGTACAATGTGTATCAATGCGTTCATTTTGTAAAGTAATGTTAATACCATTATTAGTTATCAGCGTGCGTAAATATTATGTGCGAAGGGAGGATTTTCTTTTCACCTTTTTCAAAATGAGCAAAAAAAAAGAAAGTTTTGAAAATGACAGCGCACAAAGAAACACCATGCATTTTAAAATAAAACTTATATCGGGTCATTAGTATGCATCTTCAAAAAAATGAAGATGTCGCTCTTTTTACATTAAAATATGTACGTTATTACTGTCCATATGCATGTATATAGTACTTCATTTATTTTTAAAGAAAAAATTTATTAGTAAGGATTTACTGATAAGCCAACTAACCGGTTATCGATTCATCGGCAAATGCGGGTAAAGATAATTGGCCAATGCCGATTCATCGGCTATCTATTAATCATAATGATAGTGATTTTTAATACTAAAATATTTCCACCAACTTTTCTTTTTTTTGAAATTACGATTTCAGTCCTTAATTAGGTAATAGTTGTCTATTTTTGTGAGCGATGATTCATTTTTCTCCATTTTCAAAAATTGTGTTAAAATGTTTTCAAACATTTTGTTGAAGTTCTGTAAATTAATTTTCTGATTGTTCAAAAAATTATGTTACAGTGCGACGCAAAAGTTTAAGCACAACCGAAAATTTTTCATAAAAAAAAAGTATATACCAAATAGCTTTGAAATATTTACTGTATTTAAACAATCAGCTTACAGATTCATGTTTCAAATTTGGAAAGAATTCATAGAAATTAAAACAAGATTTCGTAAAAAAAAATCAAAATTTTGCTGTCGCAAAAGTTTAGGCACAAAAATGAAATATTTACATTTCAGAAAGCATAAAAGTCTTTTAATAGTCTACGGTGTTACCAACGACTCGAATCCGCGATTTTCTATTGATAGAACGAGATGTTGGAACGAGATTTTCAGGGGGGGAGGGCACAATTTTTTTTTCACTACACTCTATCAGCGATCTCTCCCTTTTTCTCTCTTTTTACATCAATAATTTATTATTAATATTATTTAGTAAAATTCCTTAAAATTGTATAAGTTTTGCAATTTATTCAAAAACTGTTACAAAAACATGAATTGTTCTTATGCCAGAACTGAAATCACGTTAAGAATAAAGTACTTGAAACAACAATATGGCGGTAAGATGTTCAAATTAATAAATGGAAATCAATACTTGTTATCACTTCGTTTACTATATTAATGAAATAAATAAAAATGCACACGAATTTTTATCATCGAAAGTTCTGAACTATTCATATTTTTTAAATCATTCAAGGAAAGAAAAAAAAAGGAACACGTTAAAATGGCATGAAATCACTTAAAAATACCAAAAATAGTCAATAAAATCACTTACACTTGATGAGTCTTAAATATAAACATTGCATATGTACACTTATAAAATTGTCTTATTGTCTACGATCAGTGGCGCACACAAAGGAGGGGTCCAGGGGGTCCGGACCCCTCCCATAGGTCTTGCTCCCCCCCCCCTTGATTACGATTCTATGTATTTCGTCCGTTCAATAATTTCAAACGAAGGTAACAGTTATTTCAGTTGTAATAAGTAAAAAATAAAATCTTAAAAAATTAAGATTTTTAAACATAATAATTATTTTTGCAACGAATTGCCTAAAACAAAAGAATGGTGATTATACATGAATACACTGTAATAACCATGTTTTTAGTTTTGTAATTACAGATTAAAATAAGGTTTTATGAACTTCTATAATCATATACTGATTCTACAATGATGAATTTGCTTTGCTTAATCATTTTTTAATTGTGAGAAAACTAAATGCTTAAATTATTTTGCATTCTGGTAATTTCTTTATGTATATTTCATTAAATAATGCTAATTATTTATTCAATAGTTTTTTTTTACTGTTTTTTGTTCTGGAGAATCGATAAAATCAAGTCAATATGTTTGACGGTATATTGGGGTGTGAGATGAGAGTGAGGTTTGGATCCTCCCCTTACAAAATTCTTGTGTGCGCCACTATCTACGATCCCTGCTTACTTTGGAACCACTTCGTTTTCTCAAAGCGCTTTCATCTTCGTTCGAATAAAAAAAAAAAGAGTATTTTTGAAAACTGTTCAAATTAGCGTTCTGGGGGGGGGGGGGGGCACGGGCCCTGTGGGCCCTCCCCCTGGTTGCGGCCCTGCTTCCCATTCTGATATACGTCATGTTAGAGAAGTCCCCGGATGTTTCCTATAGGATTGAGATCTGGGTTGAGTGCTGGCCAGTTCATTGCACTAATATTTTGAGTCATCCTTTTGTGAAACGGGAAGTGTGTATTGATGCGTTGTCTTGCTGGAAAATCCAATTAGTACCCCCTAGGACTTCACCAAACGGCAACAAATGCTCGCTTAGAGTATTTTGATACGCTTCTGAGTTTTGTCTGCCGTTCAGAAGGCGAACCAAAAAGGCTTCAAGAAATAACTAATAAAGGATTTTTTTTTTAGCATTTTTTGCTCCTTCAGAAGTTTTCATGCAGAAACAAGAACGTATTTTATTTTTTTTTTAAATTGTATTGAAATATTATTTTTTAGTTAAAAAAAAAAAGGTGGAGAACTTTAACTTTTTTCATGGGGCAAAGTGAAAAATTAAATATTTTCTATTTGACCATGAAAAATATTTTTGATCAAAGTGTTATTCTCCGGCAGTTATGATATTTCCAAAACACAATTTCAGATGATCATTGGCGGTGTTGAGGGGAAGGAAAGTTTTGGGGGGCCTTCCCACGATTTAAAAAAAAAAAAAAAAACGCGTCTTACAAATACTTTTACCGGTCATCTTTAGTATATTAAGTGAACGGATGGGGTTTCGGGAACTTTCTCCCTCTTTTTTATCCGAAATTAAAATTCCAAAACTTTACGCGATTTTTGATTATGCTAGAGAAAGTGGAGTCCAGAAATATTTTAAAACTGAAGTTCCAAACACGAAATGTGCAAAATTGAATGATCTTACGGAAAGGGAGTCCATTCTTTAGGGGCTCATTTCCTTAAAACGCAGTTGTAGGTCATCTTTGGAGACATTAGGAGAAATTACAGGTACGGAGCACTCATGCGGAACATTTTTCGAAATTGTAGTTCCAAAAACTCAATATCAGACTACATATTTGGTGTTAGATCAGAAGGGGAAAGGGGAGGGTACAGGAACTTTACAATAAGTCATTGTATTTGTTTAATTGGAAAAGTAAGAAAACTGATAGGTCTTGAATGACTATATGATAGTCATTCTATGGATTGTCATTCTGTGGATAGTCATTCTATGGATAGTCATTCTATGGATAGTCATTCTATGGAGGAAGATTATGTAGTTTTGAAGGAGTCAGCACCAAAATGCAGGAGTCTGAGGAGCCCTTCAAAGAAATTTCCTAAATGTATTGGAGGAATTTTGACGACGCGTACGAACCCTGTCTATGCACACATTAAAAACTCTTAATTAAAAACCCTTTTTAGTTCCTATTTCCCCCTCTTCCCCCAAAAATGGAAGTAATTGCGAAATCAAAGCGGGGTTATTCCATACGAAATGAGCAAAATTCACAAAAAAGTGGTGGCCGCATGGTAACAGATTTTTATGAAATTTGGTACACAGAGAGGTTCCTTTTATGCCTGTATAAAAATATCTAAAATATTTTTGCTTAATATTTTTTATTTGAATAGTTACATACGATTGAAAATTGGTCAAATTTAAGTGCATTCTCATTAATGCTAAATGTTGCAATTTTGAAGGCTTGTATCTTATTAACTATTAAATGAAAACATAAAAGTTATATGTTGTTGCAATCTATGGAATAGGGTAATTAATCTGATATCAGTAAAAATTTTAAACTTATTATAGTTAACATTTAACCGAGTTTCAAAAACTGAAAATATTTCTGTTTTCTCATAATTAAGCATTTTATTTTTCAATCTCAATCTTTAAGGAATGCATTAGCTTTGCTGAAATTAATACCCAATAAAGTGCTTAGTATCATAAAAGAAATACCTTACTTTTGAAGTTGCATTTTAACTCCTTTGTCTTCAAAATCAGTTTTCAACTTCCGATTTTGTCTTTAAAATCAGTTTCAGTGACATTTTGTAAAATTATGATTTTCCCCCTTCCACATAGACACAAAAATTCAAATGAGGGAAAATTCAGACAACTTTAAAATTTTGCTAGAATATAGAGCTGTGTTTCTACTATTTGCTCGAAGAAACTTGAAATTGGTTTTCATTTTCCAAACTTAAAATAAGATTCCGAAAACTAGCATTTTCTTTGTGTTTTATGGGTCATCCATACGGGTTCGACGCATGAGTGATTTTTAATTTTGTTTTTGAAATTCATATCCCTTAAAGCTGCATATGAAAGATGTTTTAAAACCACTTTTATTTTTTCTCTCAACTGGACCTTTGATTTTTTAGAGGTCATCAAAAGGAATTTTCGTAGCCAAAAATGGGACTTTTAGACCTTTGCATTTTGGCTAAAATCTATTTGAAATTACATTTATGATAGTTAAATTAAAGCTTTGACGGTGTATGTCAGACCCGCGCATGGCTGTACAGTGGGACCTCGATATAAGGTCGCCCCTTCGGGACTCACCGAAACTGACCTTATAAGTGAAGTGACTTATAACCGATTCATACGATGAGCAAGTATATAGTCCCAATTCTCTGTAAAATGTAATTCATCTCTCTGTTTTTTATAACTCTTTATTGAGTTAAACCAATAAAAATTAATGAAATTAATAAATATACTTTTTGAAATTTTTTCATTAGGAATAAAGTTGTGTACAAATATTCTTGAGCAAAGTACTGATGTTGAAATAATGTTATTAAAAATAATCCAAAATGCAGGACTGGTACAATTTTTCTAATTTTTGTAGTGTTTCATAAGGTTTGTATTTTCAGAAGGAAAAAAAATTAGTTCTTTCAATCATTTTGTAAAAATGTCGTATGATATTTATACCCTCAGCGAGTGCTTCTGCTTTGTCAACATTTCAATCGTTATATCCACCTTGTATTACATTTTCGGCACTTTTATACTACGTTAGTGGAAAAAAAAAACTTTTCACCGATAAAAGATGGCAAACCACGGAACATTCTTGGAAAGGAGTCCGTGTAGTTTTGAAATCCCTCAAAAAAGTCAGGCAAAAGTAATGTGACCAGATTTTTCAAGCTAAAAATGAGGACACATGATGGAGGGGGGGGGGGGTAGTTTTTTTTTTTCCACAGGCATAATATTTTACGTAACAGAAAAATGCCTAGAAACAACTCAAATGTACCAATAAAGAACTCAAGTTGAAAATAATTTAATAGTATAGATGTAAAGAATATTGCATCACACAACAAATTTATTAATCAAAATTATTATTTTCAGTTGTACTTGCAGCGTATTAAACATTAAAGAATAACATTTTACATGGCGTTCATTTTACATGGCGTTCTTACGTTTACTGACAGCAAAAAATCGAAAAAGCGTTTAAAAAAGCTAGATTGTATGTTATATTTCTTGTGTGAAGGAATTTAAACAACAAAAGTGGGACTTTTTCGACAAAGCTGGACTCTTTGGCGGGACAGTAAGACAAAAAATGGGACGTCTGGTCACATTAGGAAAAAGTGACCTTATAAGCGATAATGGTATTCAAGACCTGACCATATATCAGATAATTCATAACATAGTGGAACGGATCCGGTGCGACTTCCAACTTTCTTGAAAGGACGACACAGTTCTTGAGAAAAACACAGGAGCTTTATTTACACTATGTACAGGAGAAATCGTTAACAACTACTAAATGAATCATCAGCAATGAAGCAAATATCACATAACACCGTAAACTCAACGGTTACACACGTACTTACTTCCAAATACGAAAAAACACACAGTGAAAGGTCCTCGCAATAACAGAGCTAATACACTCTCAGTACGAATTCTCAATCGAAACTAACTTTTTATCTATCGCTAACGGCTTATATACACACCGAAAAGAGAGCTCTCAACTATTCCAGAAAATGCTACACCGTTCTACACTTTCATTGATAAAATCAGTGAATGAAATAAGAAAAAAAAAGAATAGGGGGCTCGTATACTTCGGCCGAATGTAAAGGGGCTGTATATTCATTACGGGAAACTATTTACAGGTTACGTTACTACAATAATTACTATTTACAGAATTTGTAACAAAAGAATTTCTATTCAATGAGCCGGAACTGAAAGAAATTGACATTATATGCGGGGCGACCTTATATGCGGTGTGACCTTATATCGAGGTCTGACTGTGTACTGATATGAGTCTCCCCTTAGCCATCCCGACGTTCGAGGAGTTCTTGGACCTGTGCCACCAGTGTCGTGACTACGTGAACGAGGGGCTGTTCGCCTACGCCGTCTCAGTGGCGTTGCTGCACCGCAAGGACTGCAGGGGCGTCAATCTGCCGCCCGTCCAGGAGGTCTTCCCCGACAAGTTCGTGCCCGCAGAGACGCTCTTCAAGGCCTACAAGGAGGTCACGCAACACGCCGACGAAGACGTGAGTACAACCCCTCTTGCAGAATATATTTCCCTTTAGTAGCGTTTATAACTTACATTATAACATTTATTTTAAAGCAAATCTTTTATTGACGCGCGTTGCTACGCCAACAAAAAAATACATCATTATACTGATTTTCATGACAATCGGTTGAACGGGGCAGAAGTGGCTACCCTGCAGTGACACCTGGTGGCGAGTGGCTTCAATGAGCACCTTCTCCGTGGAAAAATACATATATATATAGCAAATTTCATAATGTTCGGTCCAGGTATCCAGTGAAGCCTCAAATTTTGTACTCACGCAGTTTGCAAGATCCATCCATCGCTAAGAATATCAAATAGAAAGAGTTTTAAATCCCCCCGTTGCATGAAAAGCCATAAAACAATAAAGAAAGAATTTATTTGTTCAGACTCAAGAAAAAGGCCTAACTTCTTATCAATGAGATCTTTCACGCGAATTCATTTTATTCGTATTTATCCAATGGATTGTGACTTAAATTGGAATAAAAAAGGAACGATCGATCGGATTTTTTTCGAACGGGTCTATAAACATTCCCAGTACCAAAAATAACAAACGGTGAAAGTTTCAGCCAAATCTGCCGGGTAGTTTTTGAGTCCATGGATGACATACAGACAAACATTCATTTTTATATATACATATGTTATACTGTACAACAACATGAATTTCATGGCTACGAGCCTTGTAGCTGACAAAATTAATCGCATAACCTTCTAAGAAAAAAAAATATTAATTTGAATTTTTGGCATCTTGAATTCAAATTATGTTTTTCGCAATCACGAGTGTGTGCGGAGGGGGGGGGGGTATGTGTGTTTGTGTGTGGGGGAATGTGTATGTGTGTGTAGGCATATGTGTTTGTGTCTGTGTGCAGGCATGAGTGCGTGGGTAGTTGTGTGTGTGTATGTGTAGGTGTTTGTATGTATGCGTGAGTGTGTGTTTGTGTGTGTGTATGTGTATGTGTTTGTGTATGTGTGTGTATGTGTCTGTGTATGTGTGTATGTGTTTGTGTGTAAGTGCGTGTGTGTATGCGTATAAGTATAGGATATGAACTCAACCTGGAGACGGTTTTCGCTAGAGGAGCAGCATCGTACGGCCGACGGTGGTGCTGCAGAGGGTGCTGGTGGGAAAATAAAACCATAGCACATCAAAACAGTCAAATGAAAGCAATAAGCAATCGTGATTGCTCAAAAAAAAAAAAAAAAAAAGACACACACACACACCAAGTTTCTTTACCTTATAAGTACAGAACATTTGCATAATTCGGAATTTTACAGTTCACGGTTTACAGTGATATCTTTCTCTTTAAATATATAAGAAAGAATATGCAAATGTTTACTTTCAAATGTACGTAAAAACAGTTAAATAAATTAAATACTTCTAACACCTCTCACCACACATAAGGCCCCTCTATATACGAATCGACGCATCAGCTCGAGGTCAGCCATTTTGAATCGGAGCGCGTGCTTGAGTGGTTGTCTTTTCTGGCGAGTTATCGCGTTTGGTGATTTCTCACTGCGAGCAGTGATTGGCGGCACTTAAATGGGGTCGTTTCCAAAATTTTAAAAGGATTTTTTTTTCTGAAAGAACATGCTTAAAAACATAGGATATAACCATTTTTTAACTAACTTAAACTTAAACAAATTATTTAAAAAATCTAACCATTTTTTAAATAATTGTTTAAGTTTAATATTAAAAAAAATATTTAAATCGTTGCGCGTCTCGTGCTTATTAATAACTAACTAATAATTAGTTTATTAGTTAGTATATTACTAACTAATAAACTAAACCTAATCATTGCAAACCATTACATGAACATTCAAGTAAATTTATGACTATGTTAAATTTTTTTAATTAAATTAAAAATTCTTCATTTAAAAAAAAAAAAAAAAAACTCTAAGGTGGATGACGGGACGCTTGTGAACACAACATGTAGAGACAAGTGAACAGTTCCCGTATCCTCTCGCAATATAAACATTGGTGTAGGGTTTTTATAAGTGTTGAAAAAGTGTAGATACTTATAAATATTATTTTTCTGCAGTCAGTTTGTAAATTTACTGTTAATTTTTATTACATTATTATTAATTATCTATTTATTAATTTTTATAAAAAAAAATTCTTTTGTTACTAAATAGTTGGCCAACGATTTAGTGTTATATACTATTTATTAGGGGAAAAAAAAGAAAAAATATTTTCCTTTAACTGAAACCTAAAGTTAAATATAATTTTAAAATTCATCATCATATTCTGTATGAAGCTTAAACGCACTACGTAACAAGAATAAATTTTGCATAATAAAATATTATTTGTAATGTTTAGCCTTTTAAGTTTTTTTTTTTTGTCTTGTCAATCCAGTGATTAAATATGATAAAGTGAAAAAACCAACGTAAATAAAGCACAAATTTTGAAGAAAATACAGCATATAGCTATTTCATGCTACAATGGAGCCTCTTCATCAGTGCTAAAAGCTCACCAACACAACCAGAAGTTGCGAGAGAACATTTTGTGAGCGTTTTGCACTGATGAAGAGGCTCCATTATAGCCTGAAATAGCTATATGCAGTATTTTCTTCAAAATTTGTGCTTTATTTACGTTGGTTTTTTCACTTTTATCATATTGTAGCACAAAGCTTATATGATAATTTTTCATTCAGTGATTAAATAGTCTACGAAACTTAAAATTGGGCAGAGAGCAGAGGTATATAATTTGGAATTTTTTCTATTGACAGTTACTGTACGCTATACTAACATTATAGATTACAAACCCTTCTTTGTAATTGGTATAGACGTATATTTTTCATATTAAAGAGTATTTCGTTGAAATACGATGCCTGCCCTGCATTTTTCAATCGTGTTCACAGACATATTTAAAGAAAAAAAACATCAATTAAAGAAATAATTTTTTAAAAAATCTGAAAAAATTCCAAGGAAAAAAGAAAAGACTATTCAGTCGTGAGGACACTTTAGCTCTGTAAAATTGATAATATTTTTGGAGAAATTAAGAAATGAAAAGAAATTGTTAATATGTGCCCCACCTTTAATCTACATCTGAACGACTGTTCGGATTTAGCGAAGTCCGGTTTAATAGCATCCAGATTAAAGAGGGTTTATTGCTCAAGGATTCTCCTTCTCTGGGCCTTCCCACCCCACGATGTGTGAAAAAGAAAAAACGAGTTAAAGGAAACTAGACTATAATATGTAACAATTTCAAACTGAGAATAATAGATGGCGACACCAGATGAACTTTTTACTTACATCTAGTGTCTCCATCTGTTGGTTTGAATTTTGCTTTAAATGGGTTTTCACTTTTCATCCGTTATTATCTCTCTTTTTAATTTGAAACTTTCACATTTTCGTAATTTCAAGAGAAACATAAGTTGCGCTTGGAGGTACTCAAGTGCTCGCGATACCCCCAATCGCCCAATAATGAAAAGTAAACGGGTGATTTTTCGAAAACGTGACATTTTATATTCACAGATTTTTTAGAAATTAAAGAAAATAAATAAATCAATTTTAATAAAAATAAATTTTTCTGTTTTTTACTGTTACTACTAGCCATGTGCTGATTAATCGGAAGCAATCGGTAATCGTCCAAAATCGGCCGCTTTGTCGATTATTTATAATCTGCCACAATTTTCAGCGATTCGTTTTATAACTAAAATTACTTAAGTATGTCAGGAGCAACAAGAACATGTGTTGAATGGGTTTATTAACAATAAATAAAGGTTTTTCTGAAACCTAAGATAATGATAAATCTCGAAATAAATAATAATAAACATAAATAAAACAAAGATTTTAAAAACTAATTTATTCATTTTTTAAATTTTGAATTTTGAAGTTTGGAATTTAAAAGAAAATGCTGAAACATTATTTTAAAAAAATGGAAATGGAGTGAAATAAATCCTCACTTACAGAACAAATTAACTACTACAACAAAGTCGAACTAGTGAATTCAACAAAATGCAAAAATCAGGGATGGGAAAATTGTATCAAGAATAGTTATCATTATTATTAACTGGCTGCCGATTAATCAATCAGTCATCGGCCAGTTCACTTCTCGGTGCAACCCTAGCACAATCTATTTCTACTTTTCTCGGCGACAATGCCCCGCCTCACTCATCTCCGACTGTCCCTTCCTCCAGGACGTGATCATCAACATCGAGAAGACGGGCAACGTGATGGACCCCGAGTATCAGCTGGCGTACTACCGGGAGGACATCGGCATCAACGCCCACCACTGGCACTGGCACTTGGTGTACCCGGCCACGTGGCGCCCGGAGGTCATAGGACGCATCAAGGACAGGAAGGGAGAACTCTTCTTCTACATGCACCAGCAGATGTGCGCCAGGTAACACATCTTTTGGGTATCTGCACAACACATCCAAGTACCCTTTAGTTATCTGCTAGAGATCATAACACATCTAAATATCCTTTGGGTATCTGCATAACACATCCAAGTACCCTTTAGGTATCTGCTAGAGATCATAACACATCTAAATATCCTTTGGCATAACATATCCAATTATCCTTTAGGTATCTCCTAGAGATCATATAATACATCTAAATATAGTTTAGGAATCTGCACAACGCATCCTAGGATATTCATTAGGTATCTGACAGAGATCATAATGCATCTAAATATCCTTTGGGTATCTGCACAACACATATAAGTACCCTTTAGGTATCTATTAGAGATCATAACAGATCTAAATATCCTTTGGGTATCTGCATAACACATCCAAGTACCTTTCAGGTATCTGCTAGAGATCATAACACATCTAAATATCCTTTGGATATCTGCACAACACATCCAAGTACCCTTTAAGTATCTGCTAGAGATCATAACACATCTAAATATCCATCAGCTTTCTGCACAACGCATCCTAGGATATTCATTAGTATCTGACAGGGATCATAATGCATCTAAATATCCTTTGGGTATCTGCATAACACATCCACGTACCCTTTAGGTATCTGCTAGAGACTATAACACATCTAAATATCCTTTGAGTATCAGCACAACACATCCAAGTATCCTTTAGGAATCTGCTTGAGACCATAACACATCTAAATATCCTACAGTTTTCTGCTAGAAATCATGACACATCCAAATACAGTAAACTCTCGATTATCCTCCACCTTTCAAACTTTAAATGAAAAAAATATTTTTTTCTTCATGATTCACTGAATGGTGATAATGAATTTAAATGACACATTTTAACTCGACAAGTGCAAACTATATTTTTAAACATTCATATTTCTTTTCTCCCCCCCATTCCAATGCTATCAAATTTTCCAAGGTCACCGAAACTCATTGACAAGTTGAAACCTGCTTTTTAAATCAATACTATTTTCTGCTCCAGATCTGCATTAGTTACTGATTTTTAGATCTACACCTCTTATGCGTGTAAACGCTTGACCCGACCAAGGTAATTCGTTTGTAATAATGAGCAGGTTTTTTCTTGACTTTTACGTGCATTTTTTGCATACACTGTTATCATTTTCGCTGTAGTTAAAAGTATGCGAGTGTTATTGATATTTCTAAGCTATTGCATAACACTAGCATCGTTTTTACCGCGGTTCCCGCCCCACCCTATTCTGCGGATGAGCGGAATTTACTATACCCGGCACCAGGCAACCCTTTGAGTACCTTAATAATAGTTTACTTTTATTTATTGAATGCAAGTTTGCGATTTTGTTGACTATTAGACACCCTCTTAGTCGAACACAGCCGAAAATCATCTGAAACATAAGCTTGTGTTGCTTGACACTCGCTGCTCATCAGGTAAGGCAATTTTGAAAACTCTTTTCCGAGGAAGTAAGTTGTCATAAACCCTAAAAATTACTTCCCAGCAGGTGCCTGCCAGTTTTACCCATCCAGAAGTAGATGAACTTTAAGCTAACTTTTATAAGTGTGACTTTTTTCAGTTGCTTTAACGCAGACTCAAAGTTAACCTTTTTAAGTTGCGTTACAGTTGACTTTTTTCAGTTAATTTGAAGTTTAACTTGGAGTTAGCCTATTAAGTTAACTTTTTTAAGTTAACAAAACTTAAAGAGAAGTTTGTTTTTTATTCAAAGTAATGTCCCATGTTAGTACTCAAACTTTTGCTAAAATTAAGTTCTGGCATTACCATTAGAATTTTGTCTCCTTTCTGGTAGCTACCGCGGGCACCAAGGGGTATCCCAACACATTCGTTGTGATACGCCACCCCCTTTTGGGGGTGGTCCCCCCCCCGCTGGGGTACGCGTACCACCAGTTAATAACCACTGTCGTACAATATTGTTTTGTCAAGTTCGAATCACTAACCAGTGTTTTTGTAGGGTTGGTTGTCCTAGTTCCCCTTAAACGCTTTTGGAACGAAGTTAGAGGATCGACAGCACGACTGAGGTAAGTGAACTCTCTTCCCTATGTTCGACGAAGCATCCGGAAGGGGGGTTCTTTTGGGGGCTACGGGGGGCTCGGGAGGGGGGCACCCCGAGGGGCACCGGTGTGCGGAGAGTTCTCTCAGTAATAAAATAAATAATTGATTGTTGCAGTTCGGAGCTATCCATATAATAATGTCACACTTTTTTCAATATTTTTGAGTCCCTCCCGCCTTGTCACATTTTTACAGACCCCCCCCCACAAAGTGTGACGTCATTTGTGGACAGCCCCTTTAACAACGCAGTGAAGCAGACTCTAACGATACAGTCGAATCCCGTTTTAGCGAAAACCTTTATTTAACGAAGACTCTTGAGATCTCAAAATTATATTATATAGCCCTTACATATTAATAGTTTCATTGTAACGAAATTTCGCTACAACGAGCAAGCATTTCTGGTATTTTGAACTTCGTTAAAACAGAATTCGACTGTAGTTTCGTAATGATTGACTGGCGATTATCGGCGCATGCGCTGCCCGTAGCCCTCGGGGACCGCCCCTTCTGAGTCCAGAGCAGGCTCGGAGTCAACTGCGAGAAATTGTTATCGATTACAATTATGATTATAAACTCAAAAAATATGCAGTCGATAACGATTATAATTACGATTACACACAAAAACTGACTACTCGCATATAGGCTAGGAGTCGATTAGAGTGAAAACGATTGCGATTACTGTAAAAAGTGAGCGGAATGACACTCTGAATGCTATGGTTTACTTCGATTGCATCCAGATTTCCCGATTTAGATTATGATTACAATTCCAGGGATTTTAAATATGGATATTATGATTACGATTATGATTAGACGAAAACGTAATTGATCACGGTCGATTGCAATGACTCCAAGCCTGTTCCAGAGAAGTGAAACCGGAACACCGACGCGGTTTCCACCCATCGCCGACGCCGTTGGTAGGATGGATAGAAGGACAGGTAATTAATCATACAGAGAAATCTCATTGCAACGAATACCAATACAACGAAATATTCGTTTCAACGGAATGAAATTTCAGTCCGGATATAATTGTCATTACATTGCTTGAATTTCGTTACGAAGAACAAAATGGGCGACTCCTCGATGATCGTTGTAACGGGATTTCCCTCAATAAGCTAGACAGATGGATAGATAGTTAGGTGCATAAATACTTAAATAGACGAACAAAACGGGCGACCCCTCGATGTAACGGGATTTCCCTCTATAAGCTAGACAGATGGATAGATAGTTAGATGCATAAATACTTAAATAGACGAACAAAATGGACGACCCCTCGATGATCGCTGTAACGGGATTTCCCTCTATAAGCTAGACAGATGGATAGATAGTTAGGTACATAAATACTTAAATAGATTGACTGAGAGAAGTTAAGGAGTTAGATCGACAGGGAGATGGGCAGACGATGCTCTGCGGCTAGACGGAAGCTCTTCCAACAGCGACAGATCAGGAGTTTGTTTGATTGTCACGTGACATTCCGATTTGCGGTCATACTCCATAATGCTCGGTACCACTTCTTTTTTTTGGGAGAGACGCGTTTGGTACGTCTCGAGTCGTCACCACCGAGCCAATAGCAATCGAGGATCGACAGGAGACACGTGAAGACAAGTCACGTGACTATGAAGAAAGGAACAGGGGGGGGGGGCGTACTATCCCACTGAGGGTTGAAAAGTAGTTCAAATGCGTGCAATATACCGACCCGAAGACCGCAGTTTCGTCCTTGTTAAGGACTGATGAGTGTGGAATGCTGTGCTACACTCATTTTCGCTACCAGTTTGTTTTCAATCTCGGCTTGAATGAGAGAACCCGGTTTCTTGCCTGTTCCGGGCAAATGAATCCGTAACAAGGAAAGAAACTGCAGTCTGGATGTCCGTGTGGATGCAACCGCACTGTTGGTACTATTTTGCATGTAAGATCTGCTTTAGTTCTGGGTGATAAGGGTGGTAGATGGTTTTCCTATAAATGGTTAAAAGTTAGACCTTTGCAGCGATCGGCGCGGCGTTTGGTTTCACTTCTCATCGAGTGTTGTTGTTGATAATTGTTTCGGATTCGCTTGCACCCTTCCTGAAGCTTCTTCGGCATGGACGAGGGATAGAGAGGAAGGGGGGGGGGGCACTCGACAGATCAGGAGATAAAAGTTTAATTTTCTAAAAAAAAAAGGAAATTGCTTCGTTCACGATGATCATGATTAACTTCCCTCTCTTGCATTTTTATGTTTGCGTTTCCACCTCGTTCAGTGCTTCCGCAGTAGTTAACAGTAGAAGAGATGCTCAACAGTTAAAAATGCAAGGACATTTTAAGGTAAATATTACTGTAAAGTGGAGTGTTTACAGTACGACAAAAGTTTTTCAGTAAATAGTGCCAGAAAAAAATTTTTGAAAAAAAAAATAGAACCGACTTCAAAATTGCTCTAAAATGTGAAAAATAATTTTATTCTTTAAACACCATCGATAATATTTTTAAACATAATTTTTGAAGTTGGCGCAAAAACAAAAAGTAAAATCCAGTGTAACCATATGCTTTGTTCATATTTTTTTCAGAAAACATCCGAAGTTAGGAACGAAACATTTATATCGTTACTAAAATATGCTGTTATCAATGCATACTGTTGAGTTGCAAATGTAAGGTATGCTGAAAATTGAACTTTGGAGAGTGAGGTACGTCATAGAATCGAGATAAAACAAAGACTTTATTTTCTTCATAATTTTTGAAGATGGATATCGAATCTTATCTTTTTCAGGCCACTAGTAAAATTTACCTCTCTTCAACATTGTTGAAGCTTCAAACTCACTTGCATCTACATCCGTGATTTTTTCATGGGTACTCCCCCCCCCCCCCCAACGCACCGTCCAAAATTTCGACTAATTACTGTACCACACCAACCCTCCAAATTATAAATGTTACACATTTGTAACTGTAGCAACATCAAAATCTTTTAGTTTTGAATGAAAATTTGAGGTAACTTCCTTTACGTAATATGAAAGCGAAACGTACTTCCGAAATCGTGATTCCTTCTGCACTTTAAGTGCACCAACATGAATTTTCGAGCTACCTATATACAAACACGTATAGCACCAATTGCTCGCCACAAATAAACTCACAATCACCAAATTTTTCGTCCGGCGGGCCGTTTTGACAGTGATAACAACTCTCTCATCACCATAGAAGGTTTCACAATAGTTTCTATTGAAACTGAGCTAACCCAGAATGCACTACCAGTGGCGTAGCGAGAAAAAATCCTTGGGGGGTGTTAATTTTTTCTGAAGTTTAAAGTAAAGCTATGTCCTCAAGTTTATACACACACACACATATATATATATATATATATACAATATATTCATATATGTATGTATATACAGTGAAGCACCGTTTATACGTTTTTGAAGGGACTGTATGAAAAAACGTATAATTGGTATAGGTTACTGAGTATTAGACTATGCAGGGACCGATTTGAAAAACACATAATTGATAAAAACGTACAAAAGAGAAACGTATATATGTATATATATACAATTTTGGGGCTCATGGGGGGGGGGGTTCTAACCCCCCTATCCCTCCCCATGGCTACGCCACTGTGCACTACGAACGCTTATTACGTCAAAACTGAGGTTTGTATCATTCTCACCCTCCAAACCATTCTCACCCGCTTTTACGGTGCGTTGATACATCACGTGACTTAACATATGCAGTGCTAAAAATGCAGCAGAATTTTAGTTAATTTTAATGCAAAATACAGTAGAGACAAATTTTACAGTACATTTTATGGAAATAGCAAACGAATACAGCAACAATGGACGTACAGCGTCCAGGGCCCCAGAGAACCAAAGTGGGCCCTTGTCACTTTGGTTACCGGGCCCCTCTCTACTCCATAATCTTGCCAAATTTATGCTACAACATCTCAGAGTCAGGCTCTAGTTTCCGATTAGGCTGGCATGGCCTCTCGTCGGCCCTGACTATGTCAAAAACGGTTTGAAGCTTATGATTTCCCATTCCCGCCCTTTGAGTCCCATTCAGTGTAGAGGTTAGTGCGCCGTTCTCCAAAGAAGCCGATGTGTGCATCACATGACTTCCTTTTTACTCCAATTTAATGTCATTTCCCCATCATTGGCAATTTTAATGTGATTCAATAGTTTACTCTCTAAATATCACCAACAGTGGCCAAATTTAAACAAAATTGAAAATTTAAAGAAAAAATCTCCAAATTTGTCGCCAAGTTGGCGACAAAACTTGGCGACCAAAAGACTGGCGATCTATCGCCAAGTGTCCGACAAATTATAACACCACTTGAGTTTACACCGAAATTAACAATGTTTTAATAAAGAGGGAATCCCTAAGAGGGGCAAAAGATCCCCTTAGGAACATCCGAATGCAACCAAAAGGGAAGGTGCAAAACTAGGCCCCACTTGGAGTCTACGTACCAAATTTCAATTTTCTAGGACATACCGTTTTTGAGTTATGCGACATACATACACACATACACACATACGCACATACATACGTACATACGGACGTCACGAGAAAACGCGTTGTAATTAACTCGGGGGTCTTCAAAATGGACATTTCGGGTGTCTGTAGGTTCCTCGGCATATATCCACGCGTGGTCGGGTCGAAAAAAAAAACTCAACATTCATTCGGGGGTGAGAAAATGGAAATGAAGGCCGATTTTTGAGTGAAAATTTTTTCGCGAACACAATACTTCCTTTTTTGTAAAAAGGAAATAAAAATGAGAGGCAGGTTCGAAAACCACTGCTCTCGCTCTAGCGCAACTAGCCACAGCTTTCTCGTTTTTTCTACGTTGCATCTTACAGTTAAATAGGATTTACGGGAACAGTACTGGCACCCCGTCATTTTGACCGTAAAATTTCATGAATTTTAAACTTTTTTTTTCCGTGCACGTATGAAAAGTAAGGTTGCCCTCTCGAATCGCCTGCAGCAGAAAGGAGCGAAAACAATAAAAATACCCGATGGCAGTTTAAAACGAAATGAACACTGAATTCCCAAAACTCTCACAGAGTAAAGAAATTTACATAGAGAGGGCCCGTCTATAGTAAAAAGGAGATGAAACTCAAGTCGGAATTATGGGATACAGCGGTGCAATCATGGGCGGGGTAGCGATAACATGGTCTTTTCGTGAGAATTGTTTGCACCAATCTCGCGAAAGGACCGAAGTAAGTAGCTCGCGGATTGGTTTGCATTTTAATTTATGTTTTAATGCAATTTCAAAAACGTGCTTCATAAACTTGGAATAGTATCTAAGTTTAAATTAACAACCAATTGAGATTCAGTAATAGAATGTTTTGAATCAAGATGTGTCTCAAGATACTTGGCAAGAAGCAAAGGATCTTGGGATACAGCGGTGCAACTTCCGACTTTAATTTCTTAGTATAGCGGGTCCTCTCTATGTAATTTCTTTGCTCTATGCAAAACTCTAGACTTCGATTCCAGTGTCTATTTCCAACACAGTCTGCAGCGCTCGTCGCTCTCAACGGTAAGACGTGTTTTCCATTCCCTAATGAAAGGGGTCCAGGTTTCCGAGCAGGTAGGCTTTGTTCTCAGCTCAGAAATGTTCATAATCAGTGGCGTTGTTGATGGGGAATATAATGCACTCGTTATATACGGGGTGTCCCAAAGCGACCGCATAAACTCTGCACCGCTGGATTAATCGTCGGGAGTGCATAAAAACTGCCCAAAGAAGCGTTCCTGTACGATCCGCAGTTTACGAGAAAGATACGGCAAAAAACAAGTGTGACGTCACTTCCGGTGCAAGGAAAAAACACTTAATTGGACATATCAACAACAGCATTTGCATATCTTTCCAGGCCATTATGTTTGAAACGTTCGCCGCGCATATCGCGCCGTGGAAAGATATGCAAATGCTGTTGTGGATATGTCCCATAAAGTGTTTTTTTCCCTTGCACCGGAGGTGACGTCACACTTGTTTTTTGCCGTATTTTTCTCGTAAACTGTGAGCGGTACAGAAACGCTTCCTTGGATAGTTTTTATGTAGTCCCAATGAAGAATCGCAGAGTTTATGCTGTCTTTTTCGGATGTCCTGTATATATGTATTCTCCACGGAAGACGCCGCTCTCCTCGACCGAGTGGGCCGTACTCATCGTCTGCGTGTGTTGCAGGTACGACTGCGAGCGCCTCTCCAACCACATGCCCCAGATGGTGCCCTTCCACAACTTCGAGGAGCCCCTCGAGGGCTACTCCGCCCACCTGTCCGCGAACGTGAACGGGCTGCCGTACGCTTCGCGCAACGCGGGCCTGCGCATGCGCGACCGGCCCGACTGCGCCGTCCAGGACCTCGAGCGGTGGCGGGAGCGCATCCTGGAGGCCATCAGTCTGGGTCACGTGGTCGACCCCAACGGACACGAGACGGCGCTGGACGAGGCGCACGGCATCGACGTGCTCGGACACATCGTCGAGTCCAGCTACGAGTCCGTCAACGTGCCCTACTACGGGAGCCTCCACAACTGGGGTCACGTGATGATGGCCTCGGCGCACGACCCCGACGGACGATTCAAGGTGAGACCTGTCCTTCCCGATCCTCGTTTTTCGACGCGTTGATTTTCCTTATGGGCTATTCTCGAAATAATGTCCCGTACGTAACGCTAAAGTTTTTTATGTTATTCAAGCAACTATTAGTTAAATACGGGATTAACTGTTATGGTTTATTAAAGTATGTATTATTCCACAACAGCATTATTTTTTGAAGGCTATGGTTAGCTAATAAAAATGTAAAACTTAGCGTTACGCACGGGACATTTTTTCGAGAATCGCCCTCATATTGTTACGTTTATTGGTTTTAATAGTTAATTGCCAGCATTTTTAAAACTTCACTTTTCAATGGTAGCCGCACATGTCTAACACTGTACAGTCTGTCAGAAAAATACGCATGCACCATAATGTGAAGAAGAAATCAAGCCGCAATCACAAAACTCGGCAAAAGCGGAAAGAGGTATACAAATGATTTAAATTTCAACGCCAATGAGATACGGGTAAGCGCTATGCGCACATGAGATGCGCAGCTGGAAGTTTCAAAGAGTGATTACCATAAGGCTATTCAAATGAATCTATCGACTTGGGTGGACATTATTGTGACTAGAATTCAGGAAAGGGATGGTCTGTCGTTCTGAGAGTACAAATGAGCACGAGGTGTTTGCAATCACAAGAACGACCCTTTCTGCACCAACAATGTCGCCAGTATTTGTTCGAAGTCTTTTACCATCTTCCAAACATCCGGTAGCATAAAGTGTAACCAATCGGAGACAATTGGATGACGCTGTTATTCGAGACAGACGTCCACTGACTCCACAGGCGAATGTCGATTGGCCTGTGGAGTCAGTGGTAGACATCACTCCAATACCCCACGTTACCCAGTGGTAGGCCCACGTTCCAACAGGCAGTGTGGATTGGATTTTACGTGCGCTACCGACTATTGAGAAATGATCTTCAGCGATAAACCCCGATTCAGTCTCAGTGCTGACGAACCACACATGCTTGTAGAGGTAGGTGACTTCTGCAGCAGTCCGGCTCGCAGCAACGTGAATGGCTTTTCTACGCTGATTGCCAAACGTCCCACCATCAGTCTTCGATACAGATTTGTCAACACGCCACTCTCCATCCTTTGAATTGAAGTACGGATTCGTGATTTTAGCACTTGATCCTTCACGAAGAAATTCTGTGATCGTGGTGGCCATCGCTCACCCCACCGTATTTCAAAGATAGGCCAATAATGCTGCGAAGAAAACTGCACCGGAAAATCTCTGACTAAACTTAGGATATATTGCTGCTAGTTAGACTATAATTGGTTCATTTCATTCAATGTTCAAGAAGTTTACGAAATTGGTTAAGTAGATTGTATTGTACTTATTGGGCGGATTAATTTACATTTTAATGGATCTTTTTCATGCTAGTGAATGACTATTTTTATTCGTTGGACCATTTTAAATATTAATGTTGTTGTTTCGCGTCATAGTTAATCATCATAGTTAATCACTTCATAAACATACGACTACACATGAAAGAAAATACAAAGAGAGAGACTCGAACTCAGTGATCCGGTGGGAGTCGAACCCACGACCATTCTCTGCTTCTACCACCCCTTTCTTTCAACGATTCTATTTTATGACTTGTGCTCTGGATGCGTTAATGTTTCTCAAACCTCCCCCTGCAGCTGAACCCGGGCGTGATGGACGACACGGCCACTTCCCTGAGGGACCCCATCTTCTACAGGTGGCACAGGTTCATCGATGACATCTTCCAGACCTACAAGAAGAAGCTGCCCAGCTACACCCAGGACGACGTAAGTGACCTCTCTTTTGGTGCCGGACAGTCCTCAAAAGCCCCGCTGTAGCTCCGCAAAAAAAAAAAAAAAACGATTGAAAAATTTCCCATTTCCGTGTGAAAAGAGGTTCTCCCATATTGTACCAGAGAATGCGGTTTTTACCCAGCATCCTTAGCGGCTAGTAGACGAACTTGTTTTGCGTAATGCATTCTGGGCAAAAAACACCGCTTTCGCTCCAGAAGCTAGCGGGAGGAGAAAAAATCCACATTTTCCCCGCAAATGACCGGAATGCGGCGAAAAGCAGGTTTTTTTTCCGGGGTCGAAAGTGTCCATGGAAACGGCCCCAAAGAGTTGGAGACTACGCCTCCAACTCCGAGTTCTGAAATTTCAGAGCCTCGGGCTCCGACTGTTTTACTCCAAAATGGATCCGACTCTCTGACTCGGCAGAGCTGCGGACACATTCACAGACTCCGACTCTTGAAACTTAACGTCTTCGACTCCCTACTCTTACGCCATATGCCCCTACTCCGCAGCCCTGCCCGTCTACCGCACTTTTATGAGGAAATCGCTGTTTAGTAATCTTTACTAATAATGAAGCCGAAAGTCTGTGTGTCTGGCTCTCGCATAGCACCTAGACCGTTCGGCCGATTTTCATGAAATTTGGCACGAAATGAGTTCGTAGCATAGGGGAAGCACCTAGAAGCGATTTTTCGAAAATTCGATTTTTGTCCAATTTTAAGCACATTTTACCGAGCAAATTATCATGACATGGACTAGTTAATTATGACACGGACGAGTAAGCTACCGTAACGTGGATAAGAAAAATAACATAGCCATATTGGCGATAAATTCATCATGCATTATTTTTAAACAAATAGGCGAACCGAATGACCTTTTCGTTTTCTACTAGGGGCAAAGCCACGCGGGTACCACTAGTATTCAATAATAGTAAACTTAATAGTAACAACTTGAGAATAGAAACTTTAATAGAGCAACAAAAGAGCTAGAGCGTGCGATATTTCTTTTTTTGCCTCCGTCTCTGCGTCCCTAGTATGAAACACTTGGAAACCATTTTAAAAAGATATCACCTCTGCACTCTATCAGTTAATGTTCTCCCAGAAGATGCCCGTACGGGTATGATGAGGGTATGCGATTGGCAGATACAGTCGAA
Organism: Uloborus diversus; assembly: GCF_026930045.1. Classification (NCBI taxonomy): domain Eukaryota; kingdom Metazoa; phylum Arthropoda; class Arachnida; order Araneae; family Uloboridae; genus Uloborus; species Uloborus diversus. The sequence continues at coordinate 2,560,136 of NW_026558209.1, forward strand.
CCTCCATATATCGAACTTCCACATATCGAAATTTTCTATAAATCGAAATCCCAGCAAATTTATATGTTCATTACATAGAAAAATTGTTTCTATATATCGAAAAAATCTCTACATATCGATTTTTTTTTTCGAGACATTCGTAGATTTTTTTCCTCTTAAGACTGTTTGTCTCAAGAAAAAATGAAGGTTAGGAGAGAAAATTATGTTCACTAAAGGTTGCTACGAAACTCACAAGGAATCTGGGGTTGAGGGGTGTGTCGATAGGTCGTTGTTTCGTTCTAGAGTTCTTAAATTCCCTCAAGTTTACTTCAAATCTTAGTTGTAACCAGTAACATTGTAAAATCAGTTTCAAGTTCTCCCTTTTCTCTGTTGATTATCGTTCCTAGTCGTTTTAGCAGCAGTAAAAATCATTCAAGTTAAGTAGATTAATTTTTTACTTTTCTCTCGATTTGTCCAAACGAAAATCCCCTCATGTTGCGGATCAAGTTGAATTGCCGAAGAATAAAGATGTATGAGGGCGCAAAAATGTAATTTTTGTTACTTTTTTAATTATTAACTTTCATTTAATCCTATGCTCGTATAAATTAGAAATTGATTTCATACACGAAAATTAGCTTTAATTTTTATATTTTAGAAGATTTTTAGGATAAAATAAGACCGTTTCTTTATATCGAAATTTCTATATATCGAATTTTTTTCCGGCAATTTGCTACTTCGATATATGGAGGTCCGACTGTATTTGTTTATTGCTTGTTTTGAGTCAAACGAAGATAGCATTTTATGGGGAAGGGAGGGGGGTGCAGAAAACGATATGCATGCAAGTCGGAAAGTTTGATTTTCAATTATTTTCATAGTAGAAAATTAGAAAACACTTTTTTCTTCTTAAATATTGTGTATTTTCATGTAAGATTTTATCGGTTTTATACTCCGATCTTCATCCTTCTGATTTAGAACGCTACCATTCCAGCATTGCTCCTCCGAGAGTCACTCGATTTTCCAAAAATAAAAATGAAGACAGTTTATTTAAACATTTTTTCTGTTCTTTTCTTCGCCTTTAAGACCAATAAATACATTTTTTTTCTGTTAAAATATATCATTCAAAGTGGGTCCGAGATCTAAGGAGGTTCACGGGAAATCCATGTCTGCGCATATAGTAACGAAAGCGGTAGAGCGCGTGATAGGGTTTTTTTTTTGGCAATGCGCTTGAAAGCTGTTAAACACGTCATTTAAATTCACCATGATGCAACGAGAAATATGCCGAATATGGAATTTCCTTCTCTTATTTAAGAACAACTTAATTCTCATGTTGACAGCCAGTTTCTCGGTGAAGAAGCACTCGCTCTAGAGGTATAGTGGCTCTATGCTGAAAGCCCGCCGAGTCTTTATGGATAGCTCACAGGAGTGAAGGCGCTCGATTCACATATCTCGGTTCACAGAAACGACGACGAGAGCGGAGTTGGGAGTAAAAGGACCGACTCCGACTCCTACACTCCAAAATGAGTCCGACTCAGATTCGAACTCCGCAGACTCGGGAGAAACATGACCGACTCCGACTTCTGGAATTTTTAAATAGACTTCGACTTTCGACTCCAACTCCTTCAGCTGAAACTCGGCCAGACTCAGACCCCGTAGCCACGGTGGAAATGCAGACTCAGAGGAAAAAAATGACCGACTCTTGGATTTCCTTCGACTCCAACTCCTTTACCCTAAAGCCAGTCCGACTCCTGCTCCGTAGCTCTGGTCTATAGATGTGTTCATTCGACATATCAAGTTTCACGCAAATGACTCTTTAAAAAAAATTTAAAAAAAAAAATTTCGTTATTATTAGAGTCTGGTTTATATGCCTAATAAAACCATCAAAATGTGCACTAAAAATTTCTAAAATATGCCCTAAAAATTCAAAAAAAAAAAAGGGAATATTCTTTTTTTTTATTCACGGGAAAAAAAAAGTTTTAACTTTAAGAACACGTATAGCCTTTCTATTATTGCGTTTTTTACCTTTTTGGCGATAAGATTCCCAAAAAGTAGAAAAAAGGCGCATTAATGGTACGCACAAAAAATCAGGCGACCCGAGAAAAACCCACAGGGCGCTCGATTTTTCGTTCTTCATCAAAAAAAAAAAAAGCTCGTTTTTTTTTAATAAAAAAAAAGCTCGTTTTTAAAAAAAAAATGCTCGTTTTTTTTAAATTAAAAAAGAAAAAAATCTGAACGCGCGTGAAAAACGCAGCAATAAGCTATTCCTTTGAAAATTCGCCGCTTCTGTGCAGTTATGGGCATTGACGTTTAGCGAAGCAAATGTGTGCAATGGATGTGTGCTCTGGTTGTTGTCGATATTGAATTACCGTTTCTTTCCAGCTGCACTTCACCGGCGTCACCATCAAGTCCCTGGACGTGAAGGCCAAGCACCTGAACGTGATCGAGACCTTCTTCCAGGAAGACTTCCTCGACGTCTCGCACGCCTTCTACTTCCCCAGGTCCGGAGCCGTCAAGGTGAGTCCCGTCACACCGCGTCGATATGTCAGGCACACGTATGCGATAGATCACAATTTGTCGCTGTATCACACGTACATAACCATCACACTTCAATACATCACGTACATTTATACGATATATAATAAACGTCGATATATCATGCACGCGTATGCGCTATATCACTACGCATCGATATGTCAGGCACACACGTATACGATACATCATAACACGTCGATCAATCACACGTACATATACACACATCGATATATATCACGTACATCTATACGATCTATCATACACACGTATGCGATATATCACAACACGTCGATGTATCACAAACACATACGCGATACACCACAACACGTCTATCTATCACAGGTACATATGCGATCATCATAACACGTCGATGTATCACACATACATAAACGATCTATCACAACACGACTATACATCACGCACATTTATACGTCATATCACACACGTCGGTATGTCACGCACGTTTCGCAGCTAAAAATGCGAATGGGCGTACCTCAAAAAAATCGGAAAATGAGTTATGACCACCACAGAAATGTCCAGAGTCGATTTTGTGATATGACAAACGGGCGTATCTCTACAATAATTAGTAAAAAAAAATTAGTCTTTCACACTGATGGCGGTTCTCAAGACATACACTAAACTGGAAATCTTCAAATGGGTTTTCTGCAAAATGCTTAAAAGTGAGATTCGTCTTTTTAGCGACGATTTATACGATATATCATACACGTCGATATATCACCCACACAAATACGATGCATCACACACGTGAGAGTGGTTACGTAAAAAATTCTCTAGTGTATAAAAAAACTTGTTTTAGAAAGTTGATGGCTCCCTATACTACTCGAATATACCACAATTAAAAGATAAGTCCAAAATTCCTGGAATAGGTTTGCTCGAAAAATGCGACACTCGTGCAACTGCGCCGACATATAGAGTGCACTCTGACCGTCTGCTCTGCCTTTTGCAGGTCCGCTACGAGCACCTGAACCACGAGCCGTTCAGCTACAAGATGGTGGTCCTCAACTCGGGCACCAAGACCCGGCACGCCAAGGTGCGCATCTTCCTGGGCCCCAAGTACGACCACCTGGGCAACGAGGTCAAGATCAACGACCTGCGCAGGCTCATGGTGGAGATGGACTCCTTCCACGTGGAACGTGAGTGACCTTCACACTCGAAACCGGGCTCGAAACGTCTCGCGTTTAGCGTCGGTCGAGGGAGACGCAGATCTTAAGCATTGGTTTCCTAGGAGGGAATCGCCGACCTTCGGCGTCGCTTCTCGCCGAGAGGGAAACTTGATTCTTCTGCGCATGCGCGCCCGACCAAAACCGACGTTGTGAGTGGCACACCGGAATCACTTGACTTTGATTTCAGCGTCACGCCGAGCAGCGACGTCAAAGCTCGGTGATTTCGCTTCTAGGAAACCAGGGCTTTAGCAGTACTTGAAAACCGCCCGTCAAAGTATGACGGGTGAAAATCGCTTCTACAATTGAACGAAGCCGCTGCCCATGTGGTGATATGGTAATATTTTGATATACAGTCCATATATCGAACTTCCACATATCGAAATTTTCTATGTATCGATATCCCAGCAAATTTCAATGTTCATTGCATAGAAAAATTGTTTCTATGTATCGGAAAAAATCTCAATATATCGAATTTTTTTTTCGAGACATTCTTAAATTTTTTTTTCCCACTTTAGGCTGTTTGTCTCATGAAAGATGAAGGTCAGGGGAGAAAATTATGCTTACTAAAGGTTGCTAAGGAACTCACAAGGAATCTGGGGTTGAGGGGCGTGTAGATAGGGCGTTGTTCCGTTCTGGATATCTTAAATTCCCTCAAGTTCATTTCAAATCTTACTAGTTAGTTGTAATCGGCAACACTGTAAAATCAGTTTAGAGTTATCCTTTTTGTCTGTTGATTATCATTCCTAGTCTTTTTAGCTTCAGTAAAAATCATTCAAGTTAAGTAGATTGATTTTTTACTTTTCTCTCGTTTTCATTGTCAAAACGAAAATCTTCTCATGTTGCGAATCAAGTTGAACGGCCGAAGAATCAAGATGTTTGAAGGCACGAAAATGTCATTTCTGTTCATTTTTCAGTTATTAACTTTCGTTTAATCCGATGCTCGTATCAATTAGAAATTGGGTTTCATGCACGAAAATTAGCTTTAATTTTAATGTTTTAGAAGATTTTTATGATAAAATAAGATTGTTTTTATATATCGAAATTTCTATGCATCGAATTTTTTCCCGCCAATTTGCTACTTCGATGTATGGACTGTTGTTGAAATTTTAACCCCAGCTCCAGCGGATGAACCCCAAACTCCAGGGGGTAGCTTTTATTGTGGATCCTCTTTTCGTGTCTTCGTTCCCCTGAAATCAGTCTTACCAGTAAAACCGTGAAGTGACCGGATCCAGTTAAGCCGTATCACGATAAAGCATCTCCCTGCACGTCGAACTTTACCAAAAAATATTACCAAATGATCATGCTAGGGCTCGAGTTTCATTGTTGATGACGTCAGGAGCGTGACTCGATCACCGAATTCGCTATTATATATACGAGGATTTAATTTTTGAATAACAGTTAAGTACGCCTCTTAATTTACACATTGTAATGCATGCCACACTAGTTACCATGCTTCACGCCTACGCTTTAAAGCAATATGTTAGTTAAGAGGTGTCATTACAAAAGGTTAACTTTTACTCAAAACCAATTTCCCTCAGTAATATTTTGCGTCTCCCTCGATGGAAACTAAACAATACAAATTTAGTTGCATATATATTAACACGGATCACTATTTATTGGTTTTTTACTTACTATTACAACCACTATTTTTTACTTTTGGAGGCGAGGCGAGTCAACAATCCAACACTATTTCAGTTCATAGTTTTAGAGCCATTTTTCAAAAACTTAGCAAACAGTGGTGGTCTTTGAGATTTGCCGAGCTTAGTTTTTTTAAAACTTTTAACAGTTAATTTAACTATAATTATCAAATAAAAATAATATTTTTCTCATTTTGTGAACTATCCTCCAGGTATCCTATTGGATACGCTGATTTTGAGTGACTTTTTTGCATTTTTTATGTCATTTCGAAACAAAATGAAAGGTTTAAAAATGTCCAAATATGATGCAATGAGAAAAAAGAAAAAATCAGTTTCACGAAACTGGAATCTGTGGAATGCATTTCTGTTTTCATGGATGAATTTTCAAAAACGTGGATAAGCTTTAAAACAGCACAAACGCAAAAATTTTGCCTATTTCAGAACCTTTTTTTTTTTACTTCTACGGAAATTGTAAAATCCGCAACTTTTCATAAATTAACAGATATATTTATTAATATTACGCTTACTTATTATCATCAATGAACTAACATATATTATTGTATTAACTCATAAATTATTCAATGAATAACATATTAATCATTAATTTAATTATTATTAATAATTTATTTCTGAATTATTAAGAATAGTTAAATTAACTTATAAAGTATTAGAAAATGAAATTAACTTATAAAGTATTAAATTATTAAATTAACTTATAAATTATTATATTATTAAATTAACTTATAAAGTATTATATTATTTAATAAACTTCTAAAGTATTATATTATTAAATTAACTTATATTATCATCACAACATTAATTTTTGTCATTTTAACTTATATATTTGATACAATAACTTACAATCCGTGTTAAATTAACATTAAGGAAAAGCTGGAACTCGATTTCAAAAACTTAATCCCTCTGTGTATTTTATATATATATATATATATATATATATATATATATATATATATACATATATATATATATATATATATATATATATATATATATATATATATTATATATATATATATATACATATATATATATATATATATATATTATATATATATATACATATATATATATATATATATATATATTATATATATATATACATTATATATATATATATATATATATATATATATATATATATATATATATATATATATATATATATATATATATATATAAAACAAGAGATACAATTTAAGACAAATTTAAAATAGAAATTCAAAGAAATTGAAAAATCAACGACATTAGAAAACTGAAAGAATAAATACAAAAGTGTACCGCAATGCCAGCGCAAAGCTGCTAGAAAGAAAAACAGTACAAACATATTCACACAAACAGTCAAAATACAATGGGTCCTAATTAGGACCAATCCCCCCCCCCCTTGATAAAGTGTTGGTCCTGGGTTCACCTTTTTCTTTTTCCATTTTGATGTTCTCGCTTTTTTCATTTGCTTTTTTCATTTGTATTTTGACTGTTTGTGTGAATATATATATATATATATATATATATATTATAAATATATTTGGTACTCATATATCTGATACATTCCATGGAAAAACTTACAATCCGGGTTAAACTAGCATTATTATTTAACGGAAAAACTGATGAAAAAAACAAAAACTGCGGGAGAAACGTAGATTCCGGGGACGGATAGTGTCGTACAAGACTAAGTCGACAAATTACTAATGTCAAAATAATGCATAACTAAAAGAAAAACAGTTCAATCATCTCTGCACCTGGAAAAAAATTATAACGAAAACACATGACGTCTTAAAATACATGTCGAGCGCCAAACTATAGATAATCCTGCCATCTAGCAACCCTGCTGCCAAAGTGTTCGCCAAGCCTTCTACCAGTCACATGATGTATCCATGAACCCATTTTTTCATCAGCAAGTCTGGGAAAGCTCGGTCTACTCTTATTATTAGTCTATGATCAGTGCTTTTAATTTCCTTGTTCACTCATCATATAATCATCAATAGTAATTTTTATTATTTTAAATATATTTGATACATTATATATTTTAATTTGTATTAATATATATATATATATATATATATATATATATATATATATATATATATATATACATTCCATGGAAAACTTACAATCCGTGTTAAACTAGCATTATTAGTTAACGGAAAAACTGATGAAAAAAACATAAACTGCGGGAGAAGCGTAGATTCCGGGGACGTGCCAAACTATAGATAATCCTGCCATCTGGCAACCATGCCGCCAAAGTTTTCGCCAAGCCTCCCACCAGTCACATGCACCTATTTTTTCATCAGCAAGTCTGGGACAGCTCGCTCTACTCTTATTATTAGTCTATGGTTCTAATCCCTCTGTGTGTTTCAGTGCGTCCCGGCGAGAACAGCGTGGAGCGTCGCTCCATCGACTCGAGCGTGACTCTGTCCGCTCAGCCCACGCTGCGTCAGCTGCTGAGGGGCGAGGGCGCGGACAAGAGGATGGACGAGTACTGCAGCTGCGGATGGCCAGACCACCTGCTCGTGCCCAAGGGGAACGTCGCCGGCATGAAGTTCCACCTCTTCGCCATACTCACCGACTACTTCCAGGACACGGTGAGTCGAACCACCAACGTATCTCAGCGTTTCAAGTTGAATAATCTTTACCTGGAAACGCTGGATACGGATACAGATTTTTATTTTCCCTCGGATATCCGCGGATACGGATATCCGGAACATCACTACCATGACCTAGTTGCCTACTGAATATGTACAGTAGACCCTCGTTTTACACGTGGGTTACGTTCCGCAGAAATGCCGCGTAAATTGAGACCTAATACTAATGTTAAAATAGGGGTTAGGTTCCGTAGATAAAAAAAAGTACTTCATTCCAGTGATGGCTAATCTTTATCTTTATCTTTATTACTAATAATAAAGCTGAAACTCTCTCTGTCCGGAGGATGTCTGTAGGATGTCTGTGACGCGCATAGCGCCTAAACCGTTCGGCCGATTTTCATGAAATTTGGCACAAAGTTAGTTTGTAGCATGGGGGTGTGCACCTCGAAGCGATGTTTCGAAAATGCGATGTGGTTCTTTTTCTATTATAATTTTAAGAAAAAAAACTATCATAAATTACGAAATTATCATAACGTGGAACCGTAACATGGGCACAAGCCAATTGGCGAGATACGAAATGATCATAACGTGGAACTGTAACGTCGGTAAAAGCCAGTTGGCGAGAAAATTCACCATACTATATTTGTAAATATACAGGCGAACCAAAAGAAATTTTAATTTTTCTATTACGGGCAAAGCCGTGCGGGTGCCGCTAGTTACTAATAATAAAGCTGAAAGTCTCTCTGTCCGGAGGATGTCTGTAGGATGTCTGTGACGCGCATAGCGCCTAGACTGTTCGGCCGACTTTCTTGAAATTTGACACAAAGTTAGTTTGTAGCATGGGGGTGTGCACTTCGAAGCGATGTTTCGAAAATTCCATGTGGTTCTTTTTCTATTCCGATTTTAAGAAAAAAAAATATCATAAGATGGACGAGTAAATGACGAAATGATCATGACGAGGAACCGTAACATGGGCACGAGCCAATTGGCGAGATACGAAATGATCATAACGCGGAACCGTAACAGGGGTACAAGCCAATTGCCGAGAAAATTCACCATGCATTATTTGTAAATATACAGGCGAACCAAAAGACCTTTTGATTTTTCTATTACGGGCAAAGCCGTGCGGGTATCACTAGTTAAACAATAATGCGCAAACAACATCCAACCCGAAAGAAACTACCGAAGGAGGGGAAAAAAAGTAAACGTTGCTTGAAGAATCACATGTAACCGCATCTGAGCGCTTTAAGTCGACTAATAAAATAATGATGTACAACTATCAAATCCAAAAGAAGCTGCCAAAAAGAAAAATAAAAAAAAAAAAAAATCCATAAATAAAAACCGAATCAAAAAGACAAGATTTATTGTGATCAAAAAATCAAATAAAATTATAATAAATAAGACAAAAGAAAGGGGGGGGGGAAGAAAGATCAATTAAACATAATTACCATTTGTATATGAGAAAACAGCGGACGATGATATAAAATATGCCGAGAACACATTTCATTGACCCATCTGCAAGGGATCACGTGTCTGCGATTTGAAATTAAGATAGGTTGTTGACAGGCTTTGGACAAGGTAAGAACAATAAGCAGTTTTAATTGCTCAAAACACTTACATTCAACGTTTTCATGATTGGTGCTAAAACGATTCGATAAAACGAATCACTCATCTTATACTATTGAAAACTGAGTGTATCCATTTATGTATCTATGTCACTCTATGTCTCCCGAAAGCACCAGAGAATTAACGATCGCACCAGTTATCGATAGATTTGCAATTTTTCAATCATCTTGTTTAGGAAGGTTTCTTTTTTCCACGACGTTAATTATAAGTAAAACGTAAATTCTTAACGCTGTCTCATTCGCTTTAAAATTTTCGATCGTCTGTTACCTTACAAGGAAATGAAGTTAATGAATACTTGAACTTGGCGGAATAGTTCCTGGTTCAAGTGGTAAATTCTTCATGCGGTCTTGGAGAATGGTATTAGTTAATGTGCTGCTGATTCAGGGGTACCTAAGTAGAGGGGTAATAGCGGAGAACCCGTAACAGAAAATTTCAGGGGAGTGTTTTTTGGGGGTGTTTCTCTCTTTGGGGGGGGGGAGGGGTGGTGCGCCATTGCTCATGAGGAAAGTGGACGTTCTTGTGCAGCCTAATTAATGTTCCGCCGCAGACATTAAGACGCGTTTTCCCGCTGCCTTTGGCGGTAAGAAGGGGGCGAATCTCCCCGAGTACACCACCGGTGTACTTTGATTCTTCCTGGGGACGAAGGTGTACACCAACCCGTCGATTGAAGCGACTAGTAACTATCATAATCGGTGTCACCGCCATTGTCCGATAGTTCTCTGAGGACTACGGATGTAGACATATGAAATGAGCGTAAACTCTCTGCGCATTCAGACATGACTGGAAAGAGACTCTTTAACCATGCGGGGGTCTCGAAAAATGTAGAAATACTATAAAAATCAGTGTGAAGACGAAACAGTTCTGAATAAAATATTTTTATTTCTTATACCTGAGCTTAAAGATTAATGGACATGCTTTCTCTCCCACCCCCAGGTGAACGACCACGGTCGCACTAGCGAATGCACCGACGCCGTGAGCTACTGCGGCGCCAAGGACCAGCTCTTCCCCGACCGGCGGGCCATGGGCTTCCCCTTCGACAGAGAGATCCACAGCTACTCATTCAAGGAGTGGCTCGAGTCCAACATGATCTCCGTGCCAATCACCGTCCTCCACGTCTAGACACGACACGCTCGCTTGGCTGAAGCTCGACTCATCCGACCAGATTTCTCTACTTGGCTGAAGCTCGACTCATCCGACCCTATTTCTCTACTTGGCTGAAGCTCGACTCATCCGACCACATTTCTCTACTTGACTGAAGCTCGACTCATCCGACCCTATTTCTCTACTTGGCTGAAGCTCGACTCATCCGACCACATTTCTCTACTTGACTGAAGCTCGACTCATCCGACCATCTTTCTCTACTTGGCTGAAGCTCGACTCATCCGACCCTATTTCTCTACTTGGCTGAAGCTCGACTCATCCGACCATCTTTCTCTACTTGGCTGAAGCTCGACTCATCCGACCCTATTTCTCTACTTGGCTGAAGCTCGACTCATCCGACCATCTTTCTCTACTTGGCTGAAGCTCGACTCATCCGACCCTATTTCTCTACTTGATTGTTAATGGACTCCTTCCACGTCAAGTCCGCTGTGATATCCCCACACGCCACTGATTTCTTATAAGTGTCAGATTTTCAGAAGAACATCTCTCTGTTTTTTTTTCTTCGCCAAGCAAAGGTTGAACTTTTCCCCGTTTACAACGAATCCTTCCTCCAAGACTTTATGTCTCTCTCCGATGCGCGGCATTTGGATGCTCGACTGTATTGACTTCGACGACTCACTTTCAAATGCAATAAATTCCTTTTGATGCAGTAGTTGCGAATCAGATAGTTATTTTTTTCACCCAGTCTCGGATCTGCACAGGACGCTTTTTGCTTTTAGTCGCACTAAAGGGAGTCAAATGGGACTCAAGCTCCTCTCTACACATTGGCAGTCAATTTTTAAGGGGTCTAAGGACCCTTAACCTTCAAAATGTTTGATTTTCTGGAAAACATATATGTTATGGCTAATTTAAATCTGAACAATTTGATACCTTATTTATTACCATAGGCAAAAAACTTTTCAAGTTATCGTGAAAATGCGTAACCTTTCCCAATAGAGATTTATGTTAACAGTAGCTGTTTAAGCCTCTTTTTCTCAGGTTACGTTTTCTCAGGTTTCTCGTTTTGCGCGCATTATATATATATCTCAAAAAGTTTCTTATATATTTAAGTAAAACTTTTTGTGCATGCTTGTCTGGTTTAGTTTTATGATCTGAACCTAAATTTATTTATTTTTTAAAAATTATTTAATTTATTTTTGACATTTTATAAGTTAATATCAAAATTTTCCAAAACTTTTGGGGAAAATATTTTTTTATTTTAATATTAACTTTTATTTTTAGTTAAAATTTAGGTTCAGATCATAAAACTAAACCAGACAAACATGCATGAAAAGTTTTGCGGAAATACATAAGAAACTTTATGAGGTATCACGCGCGCAAAACGAGAAACCGGCACTTGAGAAAAAGAGGCTTAAACAGCTGCTGTTAGCATAAATCTCTATGGGGAAAGGTTACGCATTTTTACCACAACTTGAAAAGTTTTTGGTGTATGGTAATAAATAAGGTTTCAAATTGTTCAGAATTAAATTATGCATAACATATATTTTTTCCAGAAAATTGAAAATTTTGAAGCTTAAGGGTCCTTAGACCCCTTAAGTAAAGGATAAACACAAATATCATTCAAAACATTTCAACGTAAGCCATTACTGAATGACCGTTATTAAAACCAATTCTGAACGGTCTTTTTAAGAAAACAAAAATGTGAATCCCACAAAATGATTTCAAGTCCGTCGAGTTTGAATCGGAAAATGTTACTTTGTGGAAAACTAAACAGAAAAAGAAGAAAGCCAAAGTTTGTATTCAAAATTTAAATTAAAGCCATTATTAAACATATAAATTTTCTTAGCCCCTCCCCCTTCCCCATAAAATTTCACTCAAGGGCATCCATGCTTTCATTCTGGTGTATGACAACATTTTTTTTGGGATGTTTGTTCTATAATATTCTCTGTAAAATGACCGAGATTATATTGACAATAATGTCTGGAAGAATAAAAATTTTGCTCTCTTTTTTCATTCAATTCAAATTATTTTGAACTGAATGAAAATAGAACGAACTGAATGAATTAGCGTAAGGTATCCGGTGACGCTAAACCGGACACCTTAAGGGGAGTCAGTACAAAAATCCTTTCAAAAATTCAATTTTTTGATTTTTATATATTTTGAAACTCCATTTCAATACCTTTTTAATGAATCAAACATCTTGAACGTGCTCATATTGAAGTAAGTTAAAATAAGCTTTAAAAAAATGTAAACCCATTTAGTTGAGGTATGATTTTCCCCTTTAAATTGCAATATCTCGAAAGGGTATTTTTTAAACTAAATGTTCCTTTTTCTCAGAAACTAAATTGTGTTAGGCTTTGAAATTTTTACCACCTATTCCATACATCTAACTGCATATACTGAAGTAAACTTTGTCTCATATTCGAAAATTATTTTTTTATAGAGCTGATTTTGTGTCTCAAAATGGTATTTTTTGAAACAAATACAGTGACTTACACATTAGATTTTTTTTACAAAAAAAACTAAGCTTTTTTTCTGTAAAATGTTACTTCAGTACAGAGAACAGAGTCTACTTGAGGTACAGAAAAAAATTCATACTTGTATCTTTAATAGATTTTCAGAAAAAGGTACATGAACCTGTGCAAATTAACATTGACGGTATACAGGACTATGCTTGAAATGGTCTAACAACGCTTGTTGAATACCAGTTATTGAACGAAATGGAATATGACACTAAAAGCCTTTTCATAAAAGAAAACAAAATAAGCTAGTGGAGCGCTTGCCAGACTTTTTCAATCTCGAAGTGACTATTTTTTCCCCGACAAAGATATAACTTAATCAAAAATTCATTGAAAATTCGAAAAGAAACTCTGGTATTTTTTATGCATAAAGTTTACTAGATGAATTGAATTTCGTATATGGAAAGGGACCCAATAGGAGGTCACCCTGACCTCCGAAACAAATTCTTGATCGGCAGATTTTGACTGACAATTCGGAAAATTTGAGGACAGTATATCAACAATGCAATTTTAGAAACCCTTTATAAATGATGCCTTAAGTATTTTCTTATTAGATGTAGTAATTTATGATAGTATTTTTTGTACTTGCAACATTCGGTAAAATTCGATATATTCAGAATCAACCCCCCTCCCAAAAATTTTGGGTCCTTTCGCTTCTGCCAATGGATACTATCAAAAATAAGATAAATAAATACCTTTGTGCTGAACAGTAAAGTAAGACAAAACAACGTTAGAAAAAGCACAAATTTGTAAATTACAGCAGACACGTGTTTCGGCGTTACAGGGAACGCCTTTTTCAATGCAGAAAATAATGAGCTTATGGATGAAAAGACATCCGACAAAAGCCAAGAGCAGATAAGCATGCAGCTTAAAAGATAAAAACAGCGGATTAGCCAAACACCAATGACAAAGTTATAAACCGATCAGGAACCAATAGGAATGCAAGAAAAGGCCAAGAGCTTTCTCTTAGGTACGAACCCAGAAAGAAAGAATTCAATTGGACAAAGATTAAGCCGAAGCTTAAAGAAAAAGAAAAGAAATTGTCAGTAACCCGAACCGCAAGAAAGGAAAAGCTGAATGGAAAACCATGAAATAAAATAAACAGAAACAAAAAATATTCGAAAAAAGGAAAAATAAAGATAAATAGAAGAAAATTGTAACGCCGAAACACGTGTCTGCTGTAATTTACAAATTTGTGCTTCTTCTAACGTTGTTTTGTCTTACTTTACTATCAAAAATAGTCAATAAAATTTTACTAAAAATCAATTACGGATTTAGACTAAAAAGATGAACACGAGTAAGGAGCATATTCATGTTAAATATTGTAGATCGTGTCCTATTCAATCGAATTCTATCTAACAGTAGTTCGGTCAGAAATGACTTGGGTTGAAGATATTTTAAGGCTGTGCTACTAGTAGATAGAATTCAATTGAATCGAGCGATTCTGTTAGAGATAAATATTCCACTGAATCACCATTTCTTCTCGAGACCACTTTTGGACTTTATAGCTTTTTTTCCGACATGAATCCAATCATAATTTACTCAATTTTTCCAAAAGACATCCCTGAACACCTGCAGACCGGCACCGCAGCACGAACTGCAGTTCCAGAAGTACAGAGCCAGTACGCCTCGACTCTGCAATATCCGGCACCTGCTTTTCCGATTCGGAGCTTTTCCGAGTGCGCACGCATCTCGTCCAGTGTCGCTTGAAAAGTGTTGTGTTTCAGGGACTGGATGGATGTCCCGAACAAAAGACTGAAGTCGTGAAGACACAGCCCTTGGTTCCCTCACACCACTGTGTACCCATTTGTAGAATAAAACTCATTGTTGCTGTCACACAATGTCCTTCCTTTCCTCGCAATCAGACGTTTTCCGGGGATCGTTCATTTTCAACCAGTTTGAATTGACATACCCCCCACTGGAAGATTCCCACCCATCATGCTCTCAAGCAGAAACCCCTTTAGGGAATTGGGGCGAAAGGTGGTAGATACGCTCATAGATAGGTATGTGAACAGATATGTAAATAAATGAGAAAGCAGAAACGAGATAGATATAGTTAGGCATATGGATCGATATCTAGATATTATAGCGTGTCTCGGTGCTCCTGCAAGATCTCTGGAAGATGAATATTTCAAACTGGTCAAAATAATCCACAAATTTAAAATATTTATTGTTTGAAGCGAAAAAGAAAGCTAGGCCATTCCACGTCAAGTGATCCAAAGTTTTTTCAACACGTTTTTGTATTTCTTTGAAACTTGGCTCATCGATTGTACCCTTCAAGGTAATCAAAAGTCGAAATTTTTAGATTTTTATTTCTTTTATTTTTTTATTTATGTGACTTTGATTTTCTAAAAAACCTTCTTTTGTTCGTGGATGCTTGAACATAAAAGGGACAATAGTTCAGCACCAAATATGGATAAAGATTTGGTAAAAAGCATTTTAAAGTACGTTAGTTGCTGGTTTAATATGATATGCAACATGACTAATTTAATAAAAATTTTAATTTTTAAAAGTTTAAACTCAAAATTTAAATTTTTCAGAAAACATATAATGATTTTTTAAAACAAATCTCAAACATTTTTGTGTATTTTATCTTTATTTGCAAAATTTCAAGTTGGGATCTCAATGGGATCATATTTTTATTTTTGAATAAAGAAGAACATTAACCACATTTTAATAAGTTTGCCACTCATTTTGTTTTGTTTTATTTTATTTTATTTATTTTTTTACATTTTGAAAACGTAAAAAATAAATAAATAAATAAATAAATAAACATAATAAAATAAAAAATGGTTGTGCCGGGGGTGGGAGGGGGCGGGGGAGGCTTACCAATTTACAAGTTCATGCTAGTTCATTTCAAGCATAGTCAAGTTTGCTTACTACTCATTTGACCATCACCAGTAAGAGAATCCCATATTTAACAAAATAAATCAGAAAAAATCATTATTTCTTAAGTGAAATTTTGTTCAAAAATTCATAAAAATACGATCCTATTGAGATACCAACTTGAAACTTAGCACAAATTGAGATAAAATACGCAAAGAGTTTTGGGATTTTTTTTTTAATTCATTATATGTTTTCTGAAAAATTTAAATTTTAAATGTAAGTTTGAATTTTTAAAAATTATTTTTTTTAAATAAAATTAAGTCATGTTGCATATCATAATAAGCAGCAACTAACGTACTTTAAAATTATTTTTACCAAATCTTTCTATCTATATTTGGTGCTGATTTATCGTCCCTTTTATGTTCAAGCATACATGAAAAAAAGAAGGTTTTATTAGAAAATCAAAGTCTCATAAATAAAAAAATAAAAGAGATAAAAATCTAAAAATTTGGACTTTTGATTACCTTGAAGGTTACACTCGATGAGCCAAATTTGAAAGAAATACAAAAATGTGAGTGAAAAAATTTGTCAAATTTTGGATCACTTGACATGGAATGACCCAATGAGTAACAAAAGAAAAAAAAATTGAATTCTCAAATCTTTAATTCAAATTATGTTTTCGCAATCACGAGTTGCGACAGGACCCTAACCCATTGGAGTTATTGTTTCTAAAAACGGCTCCTGCCCCTCAAGCCTACCCCTCCTCCTGGGCGGTTTCATTTGTATAGTTGTATGTGTGTAGACCGGTGTGTATATACGCTGGCGTGTGTGTCTGTGTGTAAAGGTGTGTGTATGTGTGTATGCATGTGTATGAGCGTGCGTGTGTGTAGGACATGGACACCACCGACCAAGAGAAGCGGATTCCTGGGGAGAGGGCTCAGGACCAGAGGAGCCGCACCTGTGAGGTCGAAAAATAAACCAAACGTCAAGGATGAAAACAATTAGCAAACAGATTGCTCAAAAAAATCTCTAACTTTTTATATGGGCCCTAAGTCTCCTTATTTCTATTTAGGGAGAACTTCTCTATCAAAAAATATTTCCAACGAAACAATTCGAAACATTTGCCAGAAAAACTCGAGGAAATAGTGGAGTTAAACATTTTAAGGGGCTGTGCACAAAATCAGAATGGAACTTTTCGCCCTCTCAGAAGAATGAGAGATTGGCGAAGAAAAAAACAACTAATATTTCTCAGTGCTGTTGAAAAATAAATGCAAATATTATGCTATGATACGTAAAAACACACTAGAACACTATTTGAAAAACCACTCTATGCACACATATAATTTCATATAATACGCACACTAGGGTGGTTCAAAAAACGTCCGTATGTACGGATGTATCTCACGTAACTCAAGAACGGTATGTCCTAGAAAGTTGAAATTTGGTACGTAGACTCCTAGTGGGGTCTAGTTGTGCACCTCCTTTTTTGTTTCAATGCAAACTCAAGTGGTGTTCTAATTCGGCAAACACTTGGCGATATATCGCCAAGCTTTTGGTCGCCAAATTTTGTCACCAACTTGGCGACAAATTTGGCGTTTTTTTTAATTTTAAATCTGGTTTCAATTTGACCATTATTGGCGATATTTTGAGAGTTAACCACTGAATCACATTAAAATTGCCAATATTGGGAAAATTAATGTGTATAAAACTTTTTTTTTTGCTTCGATTCGCAACAAACTTGGGATGAAAATATTTAAAGTTTCTCTGCTGACTCCAAGGCACTATTATCATGAACTGAACGTAAAAGGAAGTCATATGATGCGCACATAAGCTAATTTAACAGTAGCAAACTTTGTTGTTACATTATCATCTTTACTAATAATAAAGCTGAAAGTCTCTCTGTCCGGAGGATGTCTGGATGTCTGTGGGATGTCTGTAGGATATCTGTAGGATGTCTGTGACGCGCATAGCGCCTAGACTGTTCGGCCGATTTTCTTGAAATTTGACACACAGTTAGTTTGTAGCATGGGGGTGTGCACCTCGAAGCGATTTTTTGAAAATTCGATTTTGTTCTTTTTCTATTCCAATTTTAAGAACAAAAATATCATAAGAAGGAAGAGTAAATTACGAAATTATCATAACGTGGAACCGTAACATGGGCACAAGCCAATGGGCGAGATACGAAATGATCATAACGTAGAACTGTAACATGGGTACAAGCCAATTGGCGAGAAAATTCACCATACATTATTTGTAATTATACAGGCGAACCAAAAGACCTTTTAATTTTTCTATTACGGGCAAAGCCGTGCGGGTAAAACTAGTATTGTAATAAAAATGCTTGTCACACTTTTAAACAGTATTAAGCTTTAATGTTACGTTTTGATTAAATGTGTAACAGGCTTTGTTGTTACATTACAGGGAAGGTAGAAACATGCGCCAGACAGGCGCATCTGCTTCATTTTTCTCTCGTTCATCCTCTCCTTCCGCATCAATCTCATTCATTTCGCATAAGTCTCATTCATTTTTGTCGAAACTTTATTCCTGCTAAGCGTCCGAATGTTTCGTTCGCAAAAGTCTCATTCATTGTTAGCTTTCAGTGATGGCTGCTATGTGAAGGTATATGGTCTGATAAACTACTTTACTAATAACAAAGCTGAAAGTCTCTGTGTCTGGATGTCTATATCTCTGTCTGAATCTCTGTGACGCGCAATGCGCCTAGACCTTTCGGCCGATTATTCATGTAATTTGTCACAAAATTACGAGGCGTGTTTTTAAAATAAGTTCCGTTTTGATATAAAAAAAGAACGAGTACAGATAGAGCAAAGAAATTTATTGCACAAAAATCTACCATCCTTACGCTATTTTTTGACATTGCTCCCGTGATTTTCCAAGCATTTGTCATAGCGTGGTACAGGTTTTTGTATACCTATTCGTAGAAAATTGCCGCCTGTGTAGTCAGCCATGGGATAACATGTTCTCTGAGCTCATTATTGCTGTTGTGCCACAGACCACCTAGGAAAGACTGTAGATGCCGAAACAAATGAAAGATGCTGCGAGCGAGGTGAGGGCAGACCAGAGGATGTTCAAAAACGCCCCAGCCAAAGCCCTGTAAGAGTCCTCATGGTTGACTAAACGGGCGGTAACTTTGTACGAATAGGTATGCAAAAACCTGCACCACGCTATGACAAATGCTTGGAAAATCACGGAAGCAATGTCGAAAAATAGCGTAAGGGTGGTAGATTTTTGTGCACTAAATTACTTAGCTCTATCTGTACTCGTTCTTTTTTTATATAAAAACGGAACTTACTTTAAAAACACGCCTCGTAGTTTGCGGCATATGGGGGTGTGCACTAGGGTGGTTCGAAACATTTTTTTTTTAGCTAAAGCCCAGGACACCCTTCTTCCTTTAGACTTACTAATAGTATTATGCTGTAAAAGTTTTAGCTTCTTTCTCCGATTTTAAGAGGGTGCTTCATTTAACATTAGCCGTAGAGTAGAAAATATCACAAATTTAAAACATTTCATTTCCCCAGCTGTTTTTTTTTTGTAAATAATTATTTTATTGCAATGTATATGCATATTACTCGTGTATATTATAATGTGCAGCATTGTTTTTTCAGTTCAATGTACTTTTTTACCCCCCCCCCCCCCTCCCCATACTGATTAACTTTGGGGGAGGGGGTTGAGAACCCTCTTTCAGTTGAAAAAGGAAGCTAAAATTCTTCCAGTATATTGCTATCCGCAAGTCTAAAAAGTTTGAGGGTGTGTCCTGTTATCTAGGAGAAACTTTTTTGTTTTACATGTATTTTTAAACCACCCTAATGCACACATTACTCTCGTTAGCCGTTATATTTCCCCCTCAAAAGCAGAGCCCAATTTCCCAATAGGCAAATTAGGCAGCTGCCTAGGGCGGTAAATTTTACTTCAATCTCATTTTTAAATTATTTTTCTTGAAAATAAAATATCAGTTCTTTTTCAATTTTTCCCAAAACAGCGACATACTTGATCTTAACTTGTCAGCGGACTTGACCGTGATTGTCGAAACACCGGAGCCGGACATAACGTCCAGGTTCAAAACGTCCGAGGGACAGAACGCCCGACGGACGGGAGCCAGACATAACGTCCAGATCCAAAACGTCCAGATCCAAAACGTCCATGGACATAACGTCCAGATCCAAAACGTCCAGATCCAAAACGTCCATGGACATAACGTCCAGATTCAAAACGTCCATGGACATAACGTCCAGATCCAAAACGTCCATGGACATAACGTCCAGGTCCAAAACGTCCGAGGGACAGAACGCCCGACGGACAGAAGGTCCACGGACAAAATGTCCACATGTTTGGATAGCTAGGACATAACGTCCAGTTTTCTGAGCAGGCTGGACAAAACGTCCGGATTTTAAAGTTTTACCTTTGTCTCAACTAATTTTGTTGAATTATTTGTGCAATACTTGTTTTTAATAAGGATTGAGTCTGTATAAATCACCCCTCCCCACGCACACTGACAAGACGGAAAGATAATTTAAGTATTAGGACCCTCCTTCTTTTAAATAAAATGTTTTTTTTACGGCAAATGTGGCATAGAGATAATAGGTAATAGGTTATCAGTTTCAGCTTGCGGTAGGGACGGAGTACATCCTCTATAGAAAACACACTTTGATCAATACTTCAAGAAGAGAGCCGCAGGTAAAACAGACATACCATGTGGTTTCTCTTAAAAAGGCTATGTGCAGCACTTGGAAGTTCTGAGTGACCTGCGTTTAAAAAGAGCATTTTATTCCTCTCATACCCTCAGGAGTGTTCATCACTAACTAAACATTAGAATGTTTTAAGAATTGGAAAGTAATTTGGGATTATTACTTCCGCTCAGTAGGTTAGTTAGAACCTACACCTTTCGGAAAAGCTTAAATACTGTTTTGTTCATTTATTTGTAGAAACCAGTTATTTGTAGAACGAATCAAAACATTTTGAAAATTTTTAATATGTATTGTTAACTTACGAAGATGACGCTTTAAAACGCCACAATTTGATAGCTCTAATATATACAGTGGCTCCCAAAAGTGTTCGTACACCTTGAAATTTTGTAGTAAAACCAAAATAACGCAAAACTGAGTTCGAATATGAAGTCCATTTTTTTTTCACACCATTCCTATGCCATTCTGAATAAAACCCAGTAGTTTTTTTCAAAATATTGCCAGATTTTATCTTTGAAATTTGTCGAAAAACGAAGAGACAGAGAAAAGATACGCCACAAAAGTCATCGTACACTGAAATATTTTCGAATAAATTCATAATTAAAATTATTATATGAGTTTTTTTTAATTATTTTTGCATTGTAATGATACTATAAAGTCATTTACCTCTAATTTTTTCTATATTTATTCCCTAATATTCTGCTTATTATTTTTAAATGGCAGGTATACGTAGAAAACAACAAACACGATTCGAAATTTGATTTTTTCCCCTCAGTAGCCGTAAATTGGTTTGAAATGTCTCTAAATTGGTTAATTTATACCATTCTATAGTGAAGTGCTTGATAAAATGCTTTTAAGACAAGAATCGGATCGAAAACAAGGTAAGAAAATGTCAACTGGCAAAGTTAACAAAGCGTGATCGGAGATTTACAGTTAAAAAAAACATGAAAAATACACATATCAGAACTGAAAACGTTTCTGCAGAATTGAATGAAACACTTTACGTTTAATATTTACCTAAAATTGTTCGCCAAGGTTTCTGATTAGCTGGATTAAAAGGGATCTCTTCCCGCAGAAATTTTCTTGTTCGTGCGGAAAACAGTAAGCTTACGCTTTCCGTCGTAAAATCAGTAATAAATAAGTTCAAAACGTTTTGGAACAACGTCTTACTTATAGATGAAAATAAATTCAGCATTTTGGGTTAAATTGTTGTATGATTGTAAATGGAAGAAAAAAAATGAGGAATTAAATCTTAAGAACTTAGTTGGATCAAGACGGTGAAGGTGTTCTTGTGTGAGGGTGCATCTCAGCATCAGGACTTGGAAATTTGGAATTTTTTGGTGAAATAACGAATTATGCTGTTCATTTAAATATTTTAAAAAACAATTTTTAACTATTAGCCCAAAATTTGGCTATCGGGAATAACTTTATTTTATAAAGATAAAGATGAGAAGCACACGGTTTTCAACGTTTGCGTCTGGTGCCTCAGAAATTGCCCTTAATGTTAGAAATATCTCCTCAATCCCCAGATTTAAACTTAATCTAGAAAAATTAGAGATATCTGGTGGCTAGATTACGAAAATACACCATTGAAACGAAAAGCGAACTAGAAACAGTAAGACTCGTAGTGCGGCTGAACACTTACTCAGAAATTGCACAAAAAAAGAAAGAAAAAACAATGAAATCTATTCCCAGACGTTTAAAAGCTGTTGTCGTTACTGCATGATATTCTACTAAATAATAACTTAGTAAAAAGTTAGATTATTTACTAATTTTTTGACATTTTTTCAAAGTGTACGAAGACTTTTGTGAGATAAAATTTCCGGCACTTTTTGGTTTTTGATTTTTAAAAAATTAAGTTTTAATGTTTCATTAAAAATTTTCATGTAGTTTTGTTAAAAATAGATCATAGATCTTATAATAAAATACCTATTCCGAAATATCAATTCTAACCAATGGACAAGGGCCTATTTCATTGAAAGTCGTTGATGTACGAACACTTTTGGGAGTCACTGTATGTATTTGAATATTGAAAAAAAAAAAAAAAAAAAAAATACGCAAGTGAGCCCCGAATGATTTTGAAAATACGGTGTTCTTTTTATTGCTCAGTTAATTTTGTGTGGTTACTTTGTTAACGAAAAAATGAACTAAATTCTGTTTTTGTCAATTTAAATGCCGTTGTCACTGACTTATGAAAGTGTTTAAAATCGAATGCAAAATTTCAGACACACAAATACTAAAAGGCAGAATATGATTGTAATAAGTACTTTTTGAAATCATCACGCTTTTGAAACAAACTTAAAAAGAATTTAAAAAAAAACTCTCTAAGCCTAGTGTAGATTTAAAGCCCCATAGAGATTCAACATGCCTTACAGATTGCCTGAAAAGTTTGTGATTGTTAATTTTAATAACAATCAAAATACTTGCAATATTTAAAAGGAAAAACATCGGGTGCATGCAGTATGCACTACATGACTATAAAAAAGAATAAAGAGTACATACATATATATTTTTTCATGAAAATAAAGCTATCGGTGAATTCGCGTTTTGAATATTTTGTGAATTTACTATTAACAGAATCAAAATTTGATTATCTTCTTCTTTACTAATAATAAAGCAGAAAGTCTCTCTGTCCGGAGGATGTCTGGATGTCTGTAGGATGTCTGTGACGCGCATAGCGCTTAAACCGTTCGGCCGATTTTCATGAAATTTGGCACAAAGTTAGTATGTAGCATGGGGGTGTGCACCTCGAAGCGATTTTTCGAAAATTCGATTTTGTTCCTTTTCTATTCCAATTTTAAGAAAAAAAACTATCAGAAATTACGAAATTATCATAACGTGGAATCGTAACATGGGCACAAGCCAATTGGCGAGATACGAAATTATCATAACGTGGAACTGTAACGTCGGTACAAGCCAATTGGCGAGAAAATTCACCATACATTATTTGTAAATATACAGGCAAACCAAAAGACCTTTAATTTTTCTATTACGGGCGAAGCCGTGCGGGTGCCACTAGTTACTAATAATGAAGCTGAAAGTCTCTCTGTCTGTATATCTGGATCTCTGTGACGCGCATAGCGCCTAGACCGTTCCGCCGATTTTCATGAAATTTGGCACAAAGTTAGTTTGTAGCATGGGAGTGTGCACCTCGAAGCGATTTTTCGAAAATTCGATTTTGTTCTTTTTCTATTCCAATTTTAAGAACATTTTCCCGAACAATATTATCATAAGATGGACGAGTCAATGACCAAGTTATCATAACGTGGAACCGTAACATGGGCAAGCCAATCGGCGATAATTTCACAATACATTATTTGTAAACATAAAGGGGAACCAAAATACATTTTCATTTTCTACTACGGGCAAAGTCGTGCGGGTGCCACTAGTAATAACATAAAGTTGAAATATTTCACGAGTCATAAATTTTCTCTATTACGACTGGCTCGTGAAAATTAAAGCCTCGTGAAAATAAGTGTTTTTCAGTATTTAAATTGACGGATAAATCACTTAAGACGTCACAAAACGCCGTGCTTCTTATTTCGGTGAATGTACTGATGTCAAATTTTTTGTATTAAAATTATTTTTCAAAGAAGATTATTTCCCAAAACAAATGTTAGGGGACTTGGGGTCCGTTTGTCGGTTGTTCTTTATGGCACCGAAATCGTGACCCTCGGAGCCTATCCTAACCCCACTTTCAAGACTGGAATGTACATTATATGAGGCCCCTAGTTTCAAAACCGGACACTCGTAGAAAACCAAATTTTACAGGAAACGTAAAAGTCCGGTTTTGAAACTGAGGCAGACCTTCCCGACCCATTTCAAGGGGGAAAGAAGCGGTTTTTGAACCTAATATTGAGCAGGCAAACAGGCCTTATGATTCTCTACAAGATTAACAAAAAAAAAAGAAAGAAAATCGAATTTTTTGCAAGTATCCGGTTTTGAAACTAGGGGCCTCATATGTGCGTGCACGCATTTTGATTTTTTGGTGCAATACATACTGAGAATATACTCCCCCGATTTGAAAAATTGAAATTCTTGAACTGTTTTAAGAAGTTAAAAATTAAATGAATGAAATGTAAGCTATAATGAACAAATATTCGAACCAATGTATCATTTATAACTGCGGTAGACATTTTATTCAACTCAAGTTCTCTAATAAACTAGTAAGAAGATACATGAAATACACCGCCAGCTCAGTCATGGAAATGACTGGAAAACCTCTTAAGGAAGCCAAGAGTGCCAAACAAACTGGTAGCTAATATAGAACTAGCACTGACCAGACGAGTGACCGAAACAATGGATGATGAGTGCTAATAAGCACGAAACTGCTGTCCTCGGCGGGAATTGACTGAGCTGCCGGTGTATTTCATGTATTTCTGCTTTAGCCCTGGCTAATACGCGGTAATTTACTGAATATACCATGCCTTGCCTTCAATATTCGAGTTGAACCGAACCATTGCTTCGGTCACTCGTCTGGTCAGTGCTAATTCTATATTAGCTACCAGTTTGTTTGGCACTCTTGGCTTCCTTAAGAGGTTTTCCATCTCCGGCTCAGTCACTTTCCTATGCCGGGCTGATGAGTGCTAATAAGCACGAAACTGCAGTCCTCGAATGGAAATGACTGAGCTGGCGGTGTATTTCATGTATTTCTGCTTTAGCCCTGGCTAATGGGCGGTAATTTACTGAATATAGTAAGAAGATAATTAGAATATCGGCTTCTACTCTCTGCCCCCCCCCTTTAGTATATATTTAATGATAAAAAACAGCTTTAAAAAATGTATAACGATAATATCTGGTAGATGTTTTAGACGCTGCCTGAGTTCATTTCATCGTTTCGCGTTTTGAACTCCAATCTGGCAACAGAAAAAAAAATCCTCTTCTGAACGAGCGAAGATGTACGCTTTCAACACGGGAAAAGTCAGAGTACATGCGTCACTGGGGATTCTGGAAATAGTTTCAAATTTAAAGAAAAAAAGAAAAAAGAAAAGCGAAACGCCATTTCTTTTCTCGAGAGACATACTTTATGCAAAAAGGATTTGCCCGAAGAAATCTCCGACTCATAATCGCATTTGAAGAAGTTCCACTGTTGCCATTCCTCGGTAACTTAAAAGATGAAAAAAAAAGCAAGAAAACGCGAGGCTTAACGCTAGCTGAGAGTATTATTGAGCAGAGTGGTCGGAAACCGTTTTCAGGTTCCGAGAAATGGCGGAATTTCATTCGCGAATAGAAAATGTCATTGCCAACTGAAAGTTTCACTTGCTCTAGTTTCATTTCCTGGCTCTGATAAAATATCGTCTGCATTCAAACAGCAGTTCGTTCAGAAGTGAAAAATTAAGACCTAATAAAAAGAAAACGAAAAAGAATAATTCAATTCGCAATTCCAGAGCTCGACTACGCTACCTTGCGGTGATTAATAATACTAAAGAAAAGGGTAAAACATTCCATTCCACGTGTTTTCTTTGGGGTAAATTACAGGCTTCAGTCAGTTTGTGGTGTAGTGTAATTACTGTGTGGTGTGGTGTGTTAATGTGGTTCTTTTTGTATTCCGATTTTAAGAACAAAAATATCATAAGATGAACGAGTGAATTACGAAATTATCATAACGTGGAACCGCAACATGAGCACAAGCCAATGGGCGAGATACGAAATGATCATAACGCGGAACCGTTACATGGGTACAAGCCAATCGGCGAGAAAATCCACCATACATTATTTGTAAGTATACAGGCGAACCAAAAGACCTTTTAATTTTTCTCTTACGGGCAAAGCCATGCGGGTACCGATCGTTATTAAATAAAAGCGAAAAACCCGACTGAGTAAGAACCAAAAAAGAAAATCACTAGTTATTAAATAAAAGCGAAAAAGCCGACTGAGTAAGAACCAAAAAAGAAAAAAAATATATAAGCCCAGTAGTTTAGAATGTTATTAAGTACTACTGAATAACTGCACCATTGAAATAATTTTATATAATCGATACACATATAAGATAAATCATAAATTCAAAAGCAGAATACTTGGATCAACAGTCTCCTTTTTGACCAATTCGCAACTCCAGAGCGCGAATACGCTCCCTTGCGGTGATTAATAGTACTAAAGAAAAAGGTAAAACATTCCATTCCACGTGTTTTCCTTGGGGTAAATGACAGGCTTCAGTCAGTTTGTGGTGTAGTGTAATTTAAAAAGAATAGAAAAGAAAGCTTCCCACAAACACGATGAAAAATGACTATCATTCACTAAGCGTTAAAGCAAGTTATAAATAACGGCATGCGTTTGTTTTACCTTTTTCATCCGCCATTAGACGGTGGCTGCAGCGCCCCCTATAGTTTATTGGAGTTGCGAATTAGCATATTTTTAAATTTACCGTATTTGCGCGAGGTGGTATAGAAACGGTCTAATCAATAGCAATATGACAGATATCGTCGGTTCCAAGCAGTGATTGCAATACCGGTATACCGAATGCCGGAATTTCGAGGTATTTTTCAATTTTGTAATCTTGGCAGCCCCGCTTAATCGGATAACTGATAAACGAATACCTCTCTTCTATACATATAAAAAGGAATGTTTGTCTGTATGTCATCCATGAACTCAAAAACTACCCGGCAGATTTGGCTGAAACTTTCACCGTTTGTTATTTTTGGTACTGGGAATGTTTATAGACCAGTTGGAAAAAAATCCGATCCTTTTTTATTCCAATTTAAGTCACGATCCATTGGATAAATACGAATCAAATGCAGAAATGAATTCGCGTGAAAGATCTCATTGATAAGAAGCCATTTTTCTTGAGTTTGAACAAATAAATTTATTGTTTTATGGCTTTTCATGCAACGGGGGGATTTAAAACTTTTTCTATTTGATATTTTTAGCGATGGATGGATCTCGCAAACTGCGTGAGTACAAAATGTCAGGCTTCACTGGATACCTGGACCGATTATTATGAAAATTGCTATATATATGTATTTTTCCGCGGAGAAGGTGCATCATATGCTCATTGAAGCCACTCGCCACCAGGTGGCACTGCAGAGTAGCCACTTCTGCCCCGTTCAACCGATTGTCATGAAAATCAGTATAATGATGGATTTTTTTGTTGGCGTAGCAACGCACGTCGGATACAGCTAGTATACGAATAAAATCTCCCGGAACCCAGTATTTCCCCATAGGTGTAATGTTAGAGATCCCCGCTTAATCGAATAATTTCCATGGATAATCGAATAATAGTGATCAGCTTTCGCATATATTTTTGCTGAGAAAAATGTTGAATACGTTAAAAAATTAATTAAATAAGAGCAATTATTGAAGTAAAAAATTGAAATCGTATTTCTCGGCAAAAAACGAACGGGAGAAACAACATTCACATTCCATCAAAGCATTTCCACTATTCTATCTAGTTTCTTTTATAGTTGCCATTACCAACAGACAGTCGATAATTAAATTAAAAAACACAACGAAATATAAACACAGCAGACGATAAGAAATTGATAAATGTTAATCACGTAAAACACGGTAATTGAAGTTAGAAACGTACTCTCAAAATACCTCGAGCAAAGAATCCACTATTATAGGCTCTCTCCAAAAAATACGAACTGAAAAAAGGTGTCGAATAATACCTCAAGTTGTAAGTTACATATTTATAATTTTCATACTACTTGTATTATATAACCCAAATTCAAAATAATAGAATATCAGAACTTTTTGAACAAAACTCGTCCCTGAGTTGGGAAAAATGAACGCATGCAAATTAATAAGACTCAAACTCGTTATTCATGACTGGGTAAATAAATTTAAACAACTTTTCAGATATTGTTTTAACAATTTATGGATCATTAACGCATTGGAAAATTAGATAGATTTTTTATATGGGTCAAAAAATTAGAATAATCTATTCATTCAATGTGAATTTTAAAAACTAGCGAAAATATTTGCGTACTTGTTACACTATAGTTAGTCACAAGTATGGAGCTTGGCGCCCGGATAATTTTACGCTCTTTTAAAAGCCTTTTATTGCTCAAATTAGGTCGTCAAGGTGACGAATAGG
This sequence comes from Uloborus diversus, assembly GCF_026930045.1. Lineage (NCBI taxonomy): Eukaryota > Metazoa > Arthropoda > Arachnida > Araneae > Uloboridae > Uloborus > Uloborus diversus. The sequence continues at coordinate 2,588,872 of NW_026558209.1, forward strand.
AAAAAAAAAGTTACATATTGTATCATTTCTTAGAGTTCGAGAAAAAAGTATCCAACTGAATTCAAATGAACGTTTTACAATCTATGGTATGTAAGATTTTAAAGGAATGTAGAAGGACTGAGCAAATAAAAAGTAACCGAAGTAAAAAATTGTAACACCTGGCAGAGATGAATCCAAATTTAAGTAAATTGTCCAAAATAATCGTTGAAAAATGCTTCTTACGCCCATAAGTGTTGGACAGAATGTATAGTTATCTTATCCACGCCAACTACACTTGGACGGTTGCATAAACTGCAATTGAAATTGCGGATCTGCGAAGTAAAACCAAAGATAAACATGAAGTAGAAAAGTGTACGACTCTCCTGGAGCAAAGAGAAGCTCAAACAGGGGCAACAAGGTTGGAAAAGTATTATATTTAGTGATGCATCTTTTTTTGAAGTGTCTGTGAACAAAAAAAAAAGGTGTTCGGGTTTGACGTTTAAAAAGAAAAGTGTATTAGAAATCTTGTGTAAGACGTTCTCTCCACTTTGACACATCCTTCTTGGTTTGTGGGTGCATGAGGGCTGGTGGAATTGGGAAGTTATATATGTCTTAAAATAGAACTATCTGTGACTTCCGCTGCTTATCAATAATACTGCATGATACTTCATCTGAGGCACAGCAGATACACATTTAGTGACACATTTTACCTTTCAGCAAGATTTTACTCCGTGTCACATCTCTAAAACAACTCATATATTTTAAACAGAAAGAGGAATTTCAATATTACACTGGTCAAGCAACTCTACCAATCTCAATAGGATCAAGAATTTGTGGTACCGTCAAATCTAAAGAAAGCGGTTCAAGACCTGGTGCCCGCCAACAAAATTGAGCTCGTTGCCGCAGTGAAGAAGGTATGGAAACTGTCAGAGACGATTAACTTAAACAGTTGGTAGAATCCGTGTGAGAAAAGATAAAAGCATTGAATCCAGCAAAAAAATGACGCATTCTAATATTGATATTGTTTCTTTTAAAAGTGTTTTCCCCCCTTTAATTTGAATATTCTAATTTTTTGACTCAATGTAAATCTTCATCACTATAAACTTTTGGATTATTCTGTCTGAGATCATTTTTAATTGAGTACATTTGAAATGAAATGCACAATTTAAGGTCTAAGAAAAGTGGCACGTTCATTTAAATACCTAACTTGCACTTATATTTGGTTAGAATAAACTTTTTCCTAAAAGATCCGATATATCTGAAGCCGCGATAGGAGCGATAGCATGAAATAGCCTCTAAGTATAGATGCAATATAAAAATTAATGTTCTTTTGGGATAGACAAATGACCTTAAACAATTTCTCTTGTATTTCGATTGAAAGGGAATCGAAAATTGCAACTTAGACTGCTTCAAGTTCAGTTGAATGAAAAAAAAATAAAAAATAAATAAATAAAATATGCATCCAGCATTCCTCTGAATTTTGACTTCTTAAATTCAAACTATATTTTTTCGCAATCACGAACGGCGATGGGATTTGACTCGTTGGGTTTCTTGTTTCTACAAATGGAAAGAAATGGAAATGGCCAAAAAATGTGCACCCGTCATACCATGACTGATGATTTTCTAGAACAGGTAATACGAGGCATATCCATAAAAGTAGTAGTTGAGGTTAAACCCCGAACCTGGAAGCTTCGTAATGCTGTGGTTAGGATCTGCGTAGCCCTCACAATGCTGCCAGGTTAGGTTTGCCCTGACTATGGGGTGTGTTAATAAAGACAAGGATTTAAGGCCAATATCCACCAGTGCACTTATCATAAAGATTATTCACAGCGAAAAACGTTATGTATTTTTATTGCTCATCCATCATAAATGATGGGACGGAGTCATTTGGAAATTTTGGCTTTAGGTGAAGAGTTTCTGTTTAAGTTCATCTGTATAGGTGTCCCGAAAAATCGCCATTTTACACACACACACAAAAAAAAAAAAAAAATAATAATAATTACTTTGAATTTTGACCTCTTGAATTCAAATTATGTTTTTCGCAATCACGAGTGTGTGTATGTAGGCGTGTGTGTTTGTGTGTGGGGGTTATGTGTGTTTGTGTGTAGGGGTATATGTATATGTGTGTAGGCATGTGTGTTTGTGTGTGTGTGCTGGCATAAGTGTGTGGGTAGTTGTGTGTACGAATGTGTGTGGGGGGGGGGGTATGTGTGTGTAGGCATATGTGCGTGGCTGTGTGCAGGCATGAATGTGTGTATGTTTTTGTGTGTATGTGTATGTGTCTGTATATATGCGTGTGTGTATGTGTAGGTGTATGTGTATGTGTGTGTAGTTGTGTATGTATGTGTGTATGTATGTGTGTGTGTAGTTGTGTGTGTATATGTATGTGTGTAGTTGTGTGTGTATATGTGTGTGTGTAGTTGTGTATGTATGCGCGTGTGTGTAGGACATGGATGCAACCTGGAGACAGCTTTCGCTAGAGGAGTAGCATCGTGAGGAGTCGGTCGACGGTGATGCTGCGGAGGGTGCTGGCGGGAAAATAAAATGATAGGACGCCAAAAACAGTCAAATGAAAGCAATAAGCAATCGTAATTGCTCAAAAAAAACTTTTTTTTTAAAACGTAAAGTCTGCCCAATCACATTTCCTGAGAAAATGTCCTTTCACACAAAAAATTCGAATAAAATCAGGCCGCAGACGATTTTTAACTATGACGACGAACATTTCGCTCTCTAAATAAATATTAAAAACAACCGTTGCCGTAGGATTCTGAAAAATCAGAGCACCGTCAACTTTGGTTTTGGTAATAAGCAATTCATTATTGCTCAAAAAAAAAAAAAAAGCTGTATTAGGGAATCAGTTAAAAGTAGCACAAAACCCTGAATTTCCCCCAGTGGTTTTTTCTTCCTTTTTTCTTCCTTTTACAAAAAAGGAAGTATTGTATTCGCGAAAAAATTTTCACCCAAAAATCGGCCTTCATTTCCATTTTGCTCACCCCCGAATGAATGTTGAGTTTTTTTTTCGACCCGACCACACGTGGATAGATGCCTAGGAACCTACAGACACCCGAAATATCCATTTTGACGAACCCCGAGTTAATTACGACGAATTTTCTCATGACGTCTGTATGTACGTATGTATGTGCGTATGTATCTCGCATAACTCAAAAACGGTATGTCCTAGAAAGTTGAAATTTGGTACGTAGACTCCTAGTGGGACCTAGTTGTGCACCTTTAATTTTGGTTGCATTCGGATGTTTTTAAGGGGGTCTTTTGCCCCTTTTTGAGGGGAAATCATTGTTAATTTCGATGTTAACTCAAGTGGTGTTATAATTCGGCGGACACTTGGCGATATATCACCAGTCTTTTGGCCGCCAAGTTTTGTCGCCAACTTGACGACCAATTTGGCGATTTTTTTTTATTTATTTATTTTTTTTTTAAATCTGGTTTCAATTTGGCCACTGTTGGTGATAGCAAAGAGCATAGAGAGTAAACTATTGAAACACATTAAAACTGCCAATAATGAGAAAATGACATTAAATTGGAGTAAAAGGAAGTCATGTGATGCACACATCAGCTTTTTTTTTTGGTTCATTGCGTCACTTCTATTGCCGGGATGCGATATGAGAAACATTGATTTTAAAATAGTTTTTACCGTACGGCTCTGTGAAAATAAGATCCTACTCACTTGTAGTCACACAACACTCTTCAATACAGAACACGTTCCACAAAAACACATGGAAAACATTCATTTGAAAACAATGTTTTGCTTCCTATAGAACCCAGCATTCGAACGACACAATATCAATATACTGTCGAGTCCCGACTTACGCGAGGGATGCATTCCAAGACTTCTCGCGTCAGTCGAAATTTCGCGTTGTGGAAAAATATACGCATACAAATTTTTTAAAGCATACAAAATGCTTTTATACACTTTTAAACACCCCTCAAACTGCTGTAAAGCATTCCTTAACCATACACCACAGTTTCTTGCATAAAGAATTGAACTTTTACTGTATTTAAAAAATAAAAAACTGTTATTAAACATGAAATACTTTAAGGATGCCCAAAATGATTGACCAATGGGAATAAAAGATATAAAATAAAACAACATGGTACGCACAGCATGTAGTAAAATTAAAATGATGCACTATAATAGTACTGCACAGTAGATATAGTAACAATATTTAAGAGTTAAAAAATGATGATAGTGATGATTTATGCTGCATGATCAGATCGTTATTCTTATCTAATACACTTTTAAATACAATTGCTTCGCCTTTTCTTTTATTACGTTTCATTTTGTGGCAATATCTCCTCTTCCTGATCTCTTTATTAATCCATAATACGAGAGCAACTTCCATTTTTATAATATTTACTTCGCTAGACTGCTCTGCAAGCTTCAATATTGAAACTAAGTTCTGAACTTATATATTTCATCAACTTTTATATTTAAAATGTAAAAAAATAAATAAATGAACGATGCTGAGTCGTTGTTTTATACACTAGACTAGTTTGGTGTGGGAACTTAGGCTGTCAGTGATCCTTAAAGGGATGTAATAACATTCACGAAATCAATATTTAGTCGCCAATAGCGAAGCTGATATTTCCTTCCAAAGAAAATCGTGTTGTGGGCGAGAAATTCGCGATAGCTTTAAAATTCGTTACTCGTGAAAAATTCGCGTTATATCCATTTCGCGTAAGTCGAATCGCGTTGTAACGGGAGTCGACTGTATTAATAAAAATCAGTATTTCAAGCTCGATTTCGAATTGCTCAATCTAGATAGTTTAAATGAAATACCTGTGACTGTCGTTTTCCCCAGGAACGACAGGAACCAGGGTTCCAGGAACCAGTCGTCCAGGAACCAGGGTTCGGCAAGTACTCTATCGTACTTCCTGCAGAGGACATCCGACCGGAGCTGCGGAGTCTAGTGGTAAAGGAGGCGGAGTCGGAGGCTCTAAAGTTTTAGAAGTCGGAGTCGATCCATCTTGGTTCCAACTTGTTGGATGACAACAGCCCTGGGAAAGAACACCATTTTCAATCGTTGCAAAATGAAAGGCGCGGTTCACTATTTTGGGTCAAAGTGCCCACCGAGCGATATTAGGAAATGAACGATTTTATATAATTAAAAAACTGAGTGTATGTATCTATGTATGTACCTACAGTGTTAAAAATTTTCCGGAAAATTTACGGTAATTGTTACTGGCATCCATGTTGCCAGTAACTATTACCGTAAAAATCAAATGTTACTGTAAAATTTTACGGTTTCCTCGGTAGGCCACAGCAACCGATTGGCGCTGGGATCGCTTATTTATGCGGTATAAATTACCGTAAAAATCAAATGTTACTGTAAAATTTTACGGTTTCCTCGGTAGGCCACAGCAACCGATTGGCGCTGGGATCGCTTATTTCTCCGGTATAAATTACCGTAAAAATCAGCTATGCGTTAGTCCGCCATTTTACAGTAAAAATTACCAGAAAATCTTCCTGAATTTTTAACAGTGTATGTATCTATGTAGTCATCTATGTATCTATGTCCAAGCTTCTTCTTCCGAACGACAGTGAACTGACCATCGAACCAGGTTTCGATGGATTCGCCATCTTCCCGTCTTCATGTTTGGCTATTTAACATCATCCTCCGATAATAATGAGCGGAGATATCCATTAAAAACTATTAAAATTATGACCCTTACATTTCGACATAAAATCCCTATTTTTCGAAGGCTTTCCTCCATTCAAATGATTATTCAGTGCTTCATCTCCACTTTCCGCAACAACGCTTTTATGAAAAGGTATAGCGGTGAAGAAAATCATGGAAACGAAAGATCTGTTGGCATTCTTGTTTCTCGAACTTGAACAAATAAAATTCTGTATTTTGTTTTGAGGCTTTTCCTGTAATCGCGGGATTTAAAATGTTTCCTTTTCGGTTATTTTTCCACAATCTGCCGCAAAATTTTTCTGATTTTTTTTTCTTTTTTTTTTGTTCAAGCCTGGTTGTTGAACACGCGTCACTTGGAATAACTTTTATTTTTGAGGTAGACCGTGCAAAGCCAGGCGACGTAGCTAATAGGTATTTATTTGCTGTCCGCATGCTAATCTTAAATGCATCACGCGCACCTGCCATTTCTAAACGGAGACTTCGCTCACATTCGATAACACTACCATAATATCGGACAACTCGGAAAACCATAAAGATTACTTTAAGGTAATATGTCAATTGATTTGCTCACATTGTTTAGCCGGTTTGTATACATGACGAGCTGTGACGTCATCTTCTGAGCATCCAGAAGCAAACATGCACGAGTGTTGCCAAACAAGGGCTGTTATATAGAAATTTTTTGACACAAGAAATATTTGCGCAGTAAAATTCATCAAAAAGCTAAAATGTTTCAAGTAATACATTTATCAAGATTTTAAGGGATTTTTTTTTCCATTCAAGCTACGTATGAAAACCTTTCCATTTCCCGTAAAACAGGGCAAAAAAAAAAAAATGAATTTCGGCATCTTGAATTCAAATAAAGTTTTTCGCAATTCGTATGTAGGCGTGTGTGTTTGTGTGTGGGGGTATGTGTGTTTGTGCCTGTGTGCTGGCATAAGTGTGTGGGTAGTTGTGTGTAGGAATGTGTGTGGGGGGGTATGTGTATGTGTGTGTAGGCATATGTGTTTGTGTCTGTGTGCAGGCACGAATGTGTGGGTAGTAGTGTGTATGTGTGTGTATGTTTTTGTGTGTATGTGTAGGTGTCTGTATGTGTGTGTTTGTGTTTGTGTATGTGTGTGTTGGTATATGTGTGTAGGTGTATGTATGTGTTTGTGTCTGTGTGCAGGCACGAATGTGTGGGTAGTAGTGTGTATGTGTGTGTATATTTTTGTGTGTATGTGTAGGTGTCTGTATGTATGCGTGTGTGTTTGTGTTTGTGTATGTGTGTGTAGGTATATGTGTGTAGGTGTATGTATGTGTGTGTGCGTGTGTGTGTGTGTGTGTGTAGTTGTGTATGTATGCGTGTGTGTGTAGGACATGGATGCAACCTGGAGCCGGCTTTCGCTAGAGGAGCAGCATCGTGAGGAGCCGGTCGACGGTGATGATGCGGAGGGTGGCGGTGAGAAAATAAAATGATAGGACGCCAAAACAGTCAAGTGAAAACAATAAGCAAGCGTGATTGCTGAAAGAAAAAAAAAAGAAGAAGAAGAAAAGAATAAAGAAAAGAGACATCCAGCATTAGGCGCCTGACATTCATTTGATTTTCGTTGGCTTGAATCCAAACATGGCCCCACTAGATGGCGCTGACGCTTAACGGGCCTCGACAATTTATGACTTTCCTGTGTAAAACCGATGCAACTACGATACGCTCGTGCCTCCACCAATCAGAGTCAACGTTTCAAAGTTTGCTTATCATTGATTGGACGTCGCCCATTTTGACCGCAAGAGAGACCCTGACAGGAACCCCTGCATCCACCAATCAATGGCAACGTAATGAAAACAGGGGTGTCTTGTAGCGCCCTCTTTGTTGCCATGAGTTTCAGCGATTGTCATGGCCTACGAAAATGGGGTCGTTTCCAAAATTTTAAAAGTATTTTTTTTGAAAGAGCATGCTTAAAAACATAGAATCTGATCATTTTTTAAATAATATGACTAAGTTTAACATTAAAAAAAAAACTTTAACCGATGAGCTTTCACTGTTTATGCTTCTGCTGATGACATCACAGATGATGAAATGCCATTCGCAGAACGTAATATTTAAATTGCTTCTTTACCCACGTGTACTGGCAACAATAGGGTCGATAGCAAGCTAGAGCGCCATGTTTAATTCGTTTCTTGATTATCATTACGTGGAATCGCGGTAGACAGATGCGCCAAAAGTACATCATTTGTGACGTCATAAAAACCACTCCTTGTTTGAAAAATCGGACATTGAAAAAAAATTAATTAAAAATGAACTGTTGGGAAAAAATTAAAGTATTTTCTGGGTCCATGTTTTTTTGAGCATTCACGATTGCTTATTGTTCTCACTTGACTGTTTCGATGTCCTTTGATTTTATTTTCCCGCCATCACCCTCTGCAGCATCTCCGTCGACCGACTCCTCACGATGCTGCTCCTCTAGCGAAAGCCGTCTCCAGGATGCATCTATGTCCTACACACACACGCATACATACACAACTACACGCACACACAAACACATACATACACATACACAAACACATACACACACACCTACACAAACACATACACATACAAATACATACAGACACCTACACATGCACACACACACCTACACAAACACACGCTCATACAAACAACTACCCACACATTCATGCCTGCACACAGACACAAACACATATGCCTACACGCACATACACATACCCCTACACACAACAGACATACCCCTACACACAACACACAAACACATACATACACATACACAAACACATACACACACCTACACAAACACATACACACACAAATACATACAGACACCTACACATGCACACACACACGAACACACACAAACATACACACAACTACCCACACATTCATGCCTGCACACAGATACAAACACACATGCCTACACACACAAACACATATGCCTACACACACATACACATACCCTTACACACAACACACATACCACTACACACAACACACATACCCCCCACACACAAACACACACGCCTACATACAATCTTGTGATTGCGAAAAACATAATTTGAATTCAAGATGTCAAAATTCAAATTATTATTTTTTTTTTTTTGCCTATTCTATCAATTTCAGTGACTAAAAGAGGTACTGTTGACTGAAGGAAACAACCCCATTAAGTGGGGCCATGATTCAAAGTATGCTTATCGCAATCGCGAGTTATGATAAGTTCGTCGAGTTTCTTGTCTCCGGAAATGAAATGGCATGGAAACAGAGAAGAAATTCGCACCCGCCGTATGATGACCGGTAGTTTTATAGATTCGGTCATACGAGGCATATCCGCTGAAACATTAATGGAATTTGGATGCTATAATCAACTTATGGATATTATGACCCATTTGCACTTGTCACAAAGATTATATTTACAGCGTGTTTCACCATGGTATTTTTTATTTCTCATCAAGCATAAATGATGGGCCATCATTAAATTTCGTATTTGGATGAAGTTTTGCCGTTAAGTTCATCTATTTAGATTTTTTCCCCTGAAAAAACATAATTTTGCACAAAAATAAAAAATTAATTTGAATTTTGACATCTTGAATTCAAATTATGTTTTTCGCAATCACGAGTGTGTGTATGTAGGCGTGTGTGTTTGTGTGTGAGGGGTATGTGTATCTGCGTGTAGGCATTTGTGTCTGTGTGCAGGCATGAATGTGTGGGTAGTTGTGTGTATGTTTTTGTGTGTGTGTGTATGTGTAGATGTCGGTATGTGTGCATGAATACGTGAGTAGTTGTGTGTATGTATGTGTGTATGTTTTTGTGTGTTTGCATGTGTATGTGTGTACGTGTGTGTGTGTAGTTGTGTATGTATGCGCGTGTGTGTAGGACATGGATGCAACCTGGAGACGGTTTTCGATAGAGGAGCAGCATCGTGAGAGCCGGTCGACGGTGATGCTGCAGAGGGTGGCGGGGGGAAAATAAAATGATAGGACATCAAAACAGCCAAATGAAAGCAATAAGCAATCGTGATTGCTCAAAAACAATTTTTTGATATAATATCTGCTTGAGTTAAGCCTTTAATGAACCGCAGGCGATTTGTAACCATGACGGCGAAACTGACTCTCTAAATGAATATTAAAAACGACGAGTGGTCTCGTCGTCATGGTAATGTGAAACGTCAAAAACAATGTTCAAGTAATCACGTTTGCTCAGAAAAAAAGAAAAAAAAAACCGCTATTTTTGTTGCGAGACATCCAAAGAAATGTTAACATTTTTTGACGGAGGGAGTCCATTAAAAACGTTCTCTTCTCTTTTCTAGAAACGAACTGATTAGGAGAGAGACGATTGGCCCTTCAGTTTTTTTACAGAAAGAGTTCCGTAGATGCATTTTCCGACCTCCCCTTTTAGAAAGAGATTTTAGTCCGATAAAAAGATTTTCCCTTCAGATCGAATAGAGTGCTGTCCAGGGCTGCGGAGTCGAAGTTGTGGACAGGGCCCGATCAAGCCAAACTAGTGCTTCCGGTGAGAGTTCACAATAACCACACTTAGTTTTTCAATCTCCTCGTATATCGACAAAAATCTCACAACTTCAACTATGGCGGGAAATCAACAAGAGAACTCTCTCGTATCGTGGAAAATAAAAATATGATATCATCACTGCCACGTGTTAATGAGGAATGGCATTTTGTGTTTAGGTATCGCAGGTGAGAATTTATTGTGTGACATAACTACTTATCCTTCGAAAACGAACTAAAACACAATATTAAATAATTAAATATACTTAAACAATTAGTATTTGAGACACTTTGTGAAAGGAATAATGAATAAATAAGTATACGGGAGAGTGTTGTACCTTTTGGGATTTCTAAGAATCTATTTTTAGCAGCCACGTTTTTGTAATCTTTACTAGTAACCTTCACCACTCAATGGTGAAATAGTATAAGTCAGCATCAGATGAGCAAAATTGACAATTTTGTGAGAGAAAGAAAATTTCATGACTCAAAAGTAAATATTTTCTTCATTTTTATTTCATTTTCTGTTTTTGTATTTGTAAAACCAATCAACTGAGTTTTATTTTGTTATAAAAGAGAAGAACTTTAAATAATTTGCTTATGAGAAAATAATGATAGTGCATCGAATTTGACCATTATTTTGGTTTTTCTTAAACCACGTGATGATCACGTTCCGAGGTATAACATATGCATGGTTCTTAATAATTAAGATATGTTTAGGAACATGGAACGAAGTTCTTACCCTACGTAGTTTTGAAAACACATTTAATATATTAGATAATAATTCATTATTCATAATTCATTACTGAATGTTCATGATTTAATTCGCTAGCATGAAAAAATTATTTTTTTGTTTTGTTTTCTGGTGCATAATTGGTTAAGTATATGCCTGTTACGTGAATAATGAAGACTTTTCCAGAGTACAAAAGGATGTGTACGGATATTGTATATGTGTACACCCGGTTTCTCCATGGTTGTACTCCGTATGGGTACAACCATGGAGAACTGATAAAATGGAGGGAGTGAAGACTTTTTCATTCATGATACCAAGACCCCAAGTCACGTGAAGAGATTAACGCAAAGCAGTGGAAGTAACCGGGTTCTTTCGCTTGTTTCACACAAAGTGTGCCAGCCATTCGTCGTTGTTGAATCACGTGACTTGGGATCTTCGGGTCCGCTTTTGCTAAGCCAACGATTGGACTTTCTCCCTCCATTTTCATTCCTGCTCTAAGGGTACAGCTATGGGCCACGGGGAAAAAATTCCTCTTCCACTTCTTTACAACTGAGATTTTTTGAGCAATCACGATTGCTTATTGTTCTCATTTGGCTGTTTCTGGCGTTACGCTGATTTTATTTTCCCGCCAGCACCCTCTGCAGCATCACGTCGACCGGCTCCTCACGATGCTGCTCCTCTTGTCTCCATGTTGCGTCCATATCCTACACACACACACTCCTACACATACACACACTCATGTCTGCACACAGACACAAACACACATGCCTATACACACACACACACACACACGAACGCCTACACGACACACACCACTCACACTGCATACACAACACTCACACACATGCACACATACACTCTCACACACACGCACCCACACACATGCGCCTACACAAACACACACACATGCACCTACACAAACACGCACGCGCATACATACACACACACACGCTCGTGATTGCGAAAAACATCATTTGAATTCAAGATGCCAAAAATTCAAATTAATGTAATTTAATTTTTTTTAAACATTTCGTTTGAAAGACGAGACGTATAGCTACCATTGCCAAAGTCCTCAAACCTCTAAATCGAAGATGTACACGGAATTTTCATTGGAAACATCGAAAAGTGGCCCAGAGTTGAACCATTTTACGAAACTTCTGTACTTTTTGCTTTTCAATGTACAATAGTGTGAGTTGAGTTCGGCCTTGAATGTTGGCTAATTTAGAAGCGATATATATATTTACGGGGGGCCTCGGTAGCGCAGTTGGTTCGCGCGTCATTGTAGTAATCCCGAGGGGGGTGGGTCCGATTCTCGCCCTTTACCCTGGTTGTAACTTTCTTCTCTGTGCTGTTTTTCCTGTCCTATGTCCTGTCCTATGCTGTTTTTCCTGTCCCTATTGTGCTATCTGTCATGTTGGACGTGAGTTTATACACGAGTCCGGTGTGGCCACAAACTTGAAATGTATGTCAACAGAAAAAAATAATAATAATTTGAACTTTGACATCTTGAATTCAAATTATGTTTTTCGCAATCACGAGTGTGTGTGTGTGTATGTAGGCGCGTGTGTGTGGGCGATTTGTGTATGTGTGTGTAGGCATGTGTATGTGTGTGTGTGGGTAGTTTTGTACATGCGTGTTTGTGTGTGAGGGTATGTGTATGTGTGGGTAGTTGTGTATTTGTGTGTTTGTGTGTGTGGGGGGTATGTGTATGAGTGGGTAGTTGTGTGTATGTGTTTGTGTGTCTGTATGTATGCATGTCTTTGTCTGTGTAGGTGTATGTGTGTGTGTAGGTGTAAGTGTAGGCAAGTAAGTGACGCAAACCTGGAGACGGTTTTCGCTTGAGGAGCAGCATTGAGAGGCGGCCGGTTGGTCGACGGTGGTGCTGCAGAGGGTGGCGGTGGGAGAATAAAATGATAGCACATCAAAACAGTCAAGTGAGAACAATAAGCAATCGTGATAGCTCAAAAAAAATTGAGAGAAACGGAACAAACTTCTTCTTGTGCGGAAAAAAGCTTTTTCTAACGACATGCAATGAGAAGAGGTGGGGAGATTTTTTTGCCCCCCAGTTAGATGAAATGCGGGAAATTTCAGCTTGAAAAATAAATAATAATAATAATAATAAATCTTATCCAATATTAAAAAAAAGGGCTTCGAGGTGCAAAACACCCGGGATGCGCTCGTTTCCCTTATATATAGAGACTATAGATATATGATCCCTTAATGGCGAACAATGGCCGCCATTGAGAGGTTTGTTTTTTTGAGCAATTACGATTGCTTATTGTTCTCATTTGACTGTTTTGAATTCCTATCATTTTATTTTCCCACCAGCACCCTCTGCCAGCACCACCGTCGGCCGGCTCCTAACGATGCTGCTCCTTCAGCGAAAACAGTATCCAGGTTGCGTCCATATCCTACACAAACACGCATACACACACATACATATGCACACACGCGTACATACACTCACCTACACATACACACACCTACACATACACACACCTACACACACACGCGTATATACACACACATACACACACGCAGACATACACACGCCTACACACAAATTCCACGCCTACACACAGATACCCACAACACTTATGCCTGCACACAGACTCACACCTACACAGACACATTCTACGCTTACACACACATACCCACAACACTCATGCCTGCACACAGACACACACACACATGCCTGCACACAATCACAAACACACACGCCTACATACACATACTTGTGATTGCGAAAAACATAATTTGAATTCCCCTGATGCTGAAATTCAAATTATTATTATTATTATTATTTTTATTTTTTTGCAGCCGCTTGCCCGTTTACTGGATAATCTCGTTTGCCCACGGAATCGGTTTTTCCCTAAAGACGAGTACACGCCATTTGTTGTATCGTCTTTCCACCATTTTCGTGAAAAGGGTTCTAACTATTACATACTTGATGCTGGCCCGCCAATAAATTTCAAAGTGTTTTCGCTGCAAAAATCGCGAAAAACCTTTTAGAAGTGTTCGATTAATATCTTCCGTTAATTATTGTCATGCATGACGCAACCAAGCTAAGAACACTCTCAATCAACTTTCGAACACAAAAAAAAAGTTTTCAAAATCGGTCCATCCGTCTAGGCGCTGTGTGCTACAGACGGGTACGTCAAACCTTTAACACCCTTGCTTTGTGTGTCGGGCGTTGAAAATGACATTAAACAAGATTCGTAACGACATGTTTCGGGGATGTCTACTTCCCTAAAGACGTGTATACAAGCCATAGAGAAAGACAACGTGTTTGTCTGTATCGTCTTCCAAATATATAATTTGTGAAAAGAGTTCTAACTATTACACACTCGACGTTGGCCTGTCTAAAACTATTTCATAATGCCATCTCAAGAGAACGGAGCCGACGCTTCAAACAAAACAAAGCCATTACGATCACAGTATATAACTTCGCCCGCAGTAATGTCTCCATTGTTTGCGCCTCCGAAACGGCGGGGTGCCCTACGCGTCAGACATTTTGGCTCTCAGGAATCTGCGTGCCAAAGATGAAGCTGAAAGGCAAGTTTCTACTAGTGATGTTCCGGATATCCGTATCCGTATCCGTATCCGTGGATATCCGAGGAAAAAATAAAGATATGTATCCGTATCCGTTACTTTTTTGACGGATCTTAAACAGATCTTTTCTATTCTAAATTTTTTTAAATATTTTAATTAAAGACTTAAATTTCGTTTAAATTGGGTTTTATTCCGTATTTAAATTATAAGGTATCATTTCAGAAGCCAATGGCCCTCTGAGACATGTTTTTTCTTTTTTTTTTTAATTTTTAGTTCAATATTAGTTTCTGTTATTGATTTGGGGTTTCTGTTATTCTTCAGTTTGATTTTTCCCGGCATCCTGCAAAAAAAAGTGAGACAAAAGTCTCTATTTACTGTTTGTAGAGGTGTTCCCGGCTCTGTTATTCCGTCGGTCGGAGTAATTTGGGTGGAATGGGTCAGCGCTGCATTTATGCTGAAATAAAATGCGAAAAATTATTTCTAGCCTATCCAGTAGCAGCTTTACATTCTTGCTCCTGTATCCTACATCTACCGAGCAGGATAGAAATAATTTTTCACATTCTATTTAAGCATTAATGCTGCGCTGACCCATTCCTTCCAACTCTCCATCCATTTTAACGCAGATTTCTTCAAAGAGTAAATCATAGTCTTTATTATATTTTCGCCGTAGATGACATTTTTTGAAGAAACAGTGTTATTATCATGACGGGAATACCTTCCGTAATAAATTTTACACTTGGATAGTTGAGTTGGGCAAAAACGTTTTGAGATCCGTATCCGTATCCGCGGATCTTGACACTAATGATCCGGATCCGTATCCGCGGATCTACTTTTTTAACGATCCGGCACATCACTAGTTTCTACTCGACGTTAAATCCCGGTTATCACAAATTTGCCATTTCAACTGCGCTTGCGCGCGGACTTAGCTGATTTCAAAAATCTTGCTAAAATTAATTACAATCATTTTAAATTTGGTAATAAATATGAGATAGCAACAGATAAAAATTAGAAATCACAAAGTTTTCTCTAATTCAGTTTTTAGGCCTCGGTAAAGATTGAATTTTGCGTCTTAATTATTAATGGATTCGGTGTCTGATTTGTATGTCCTTTCTCAGGTCCATTTTTAACCTCAGAAGAGCGTACTACAATTGCAGCATCACTTCTTATACAAAGCCGAACTCTCAACCTAAATAAAAATGTATAATACTAAGTTGTTTACGCCTAACGTAAAATATCCGCAAAAGGCGGATTTCTGTACTCATATTCCAATCATTTTTGAAGTACACAACGTGTTTTACATTTATGTTAAATAAATATTTCCAAACTAGTAAATATTGATGTGTCATTTTTCTCTTAAGATTATCAGTTATTCATATCCGTAGTTTCATATAATATACCACGAAATCACTGTGAAAATATTCTAATCGCATTCATTAATCTGGTGGGACTCTCGCTCAGCCTAAAAATAAACAAGCAACACGAAATCTTAAAACAGGAAGCACAAAAAGCTAAGTCTGCGCGCAAGCGCAGTTGAAATGGCAAATTTGTGATAACCGGGATTTAACGTCTAGTCAAGTTTCTTCCCAAGTGGAGAACTGTGGAGTCGGGAAAAAATGACAGACTCCGGCTTCGACTCTTGGAATTTCAGAGACTCCGATTCCGGCTCCGACTCCTGTTCCCCAAAATCAGTCCGACTCGCACTCCGCAAGTAGTAGCAGAGTTGCAGACTTTGAAGGAAGAAACGACTCCGACTCTTGGAAACCTCCGACTCCCGACTCCGACTCCACAGTCGTGGAATTTTAGAGACTCCGATTCCGGCTCCGACTCCTGTTCCCCAAAATCAGTCTGACTCGCACTCCGCTAGTACTAGCAGAGTTGCAGACTTTGAAGGAAGAAGAACCGACTCCGACTCTTGGAAACCCTCGACTCTCGGCTCCGACTCTTGGAATTTCAGAGACTCCGATTCCGGCTCCGACTCCTGTTCCCCAGAATCAGTCGGACTCGCACTCCGCAAGTAGTAGCAGAGTTGCAGACTTTGAAGGAAGAAGAAACGACTCCGACTCTTGGAAACCTTCGATTCCCGACTCCGACTGTTTAGTCTTGGAATTTTAGAGACTCCGATTCCGACTCTGACTCCTGTTCCCCAAAATCAGTCGGACTCGCACTCCGCAAGTAGTAGCAGAGTTGCAGACTTTGAAAGAAGAAGAAGCGACTCCGACTCTTATTAACCTTCGACTCTCGACTCCGACTCCACAGTCTTGGAATTTTAGAGACTCCGATTCCGGCTCCAACTCCTGTTCCCCAAAATCAGTCCGACTCGCACTCCGCAAGTAGTAGCAGAGTTGCAGACTTTGAAAGAAGAAGAAGCGACTCCGACTCTTATTAACCTTCGACTCTCGACTCCGACTCCACAGTCTTGGAATTTTAGAGACTCCGATTCCGGCTCCGACTCCTGTTCCCCAAAATCAGTCTGACTCGCACTCCGCAAGTACTAGCGGAGTTGCAGACTTTGAAAGAAGAAGAAGCGACTCCGACTCTTATTAACCTTCGACTCTCGACTCCGACTCCACAGTCTTGGAATTTTAGAGACTCCGATTCCGGCTCCGACTCCTGTTCCCCAAAATCAGTCTGACTCGCACTCCGCAAGTAGTAGCAGAGTTGCAGACTTTGAAGGAAGAAGAAACGACTCCGACTCTTGGAAACCTTCGATTCCCGACTCCGACTGTTTAGTCTTGGAATTTTAGAGACTCCGATTCCGACTCCGACTCCTGTTCCCCAAAATCAGTCGGACTCGCACTCCGCAAGTAGTAGCAGAGTTGCAGACTTTGAAAGAAGAAGAAGCGACTCCGACTCTTATTAACCTTCGACTCTCGACTCCGACTCCACAGTCTTGGAATTTTAGAGACTCCGATTCCGGCTCCGACTCCTGTTCCCCAAAATCAGTCCGACTCGCACTCCGTAAGTACTAGCAGAGTTGCAGACTTTGAAGGAAGAAGACGCGACTTCGACGCTTGGAAACCTTCGACTCCCGACTCCGACTCCACAGTGTTGGAGAAAACGGCGGGAAAAACTGGCTGGAAGAAATCGGTCCAAATTTCTTTCGGCAACAAATGGATGGTGGGAATATTAAATGATTATGATGTCGTGGATCGAAAACACATTTATTAACGTTGAAGAAACTATCTACATAAACAATGACAAAATATGTAATACTTAATAACCAAAGAACCAAAGCTGAGTAAGCACATAGACTATTTATAGTTTTTTATTGTTGTTATTAGTAAGTTATTAGTAAGTTGTTTTTAGTAAGGTGTTATTAGTTGTTATATAGTTAGTTGTTAGTTTATAGTTGTTATTAGTAAGTTAACCAATTAATATGCTTCTAATGTAAACCAACCAATGAGAAATAAATAAGTAAAATATAGACAAAAGAAAAGGATTAACTTAAGAAAATTGAGGACCTCCGAGAGAGCTTCAAGTAAGCCCTGACCAATAGCAAAACGTTATTGAACCAAGTTTATTTTAACCAATTAAAGTGCGATTGTAGATATTTCAACAACGGAAGGGGGCTTTTGTGGCTTTGAGGTAGAAACTTGGGTTCGATTCCTACTGAAGCCCTCGCGGTTACATCATCTCTTGGTTGTAAATATTTGTTGACTTATATAAATGTTACTAAAGAAATCCAACCTCTAAAGAGGCAATGGTACCCCTTACGAGAACAACATCAATAAAGTAAAAAAATAAATAATTTGAATTTTGACATCTTGAATTCAGATTATGTTTTTCGCAATCACGAGTGTGTGTATGTACGCGTGTGTGTTTGTGTGTGGGGGTATGTGTGTTTGTGTGTAGGGAGTATGTGTGTGTAGGCATGTGTGTTTGTGTCTGTCTGCAGGCATGAATGTGTGGGTAGTTATGTGTATGTGTGTATGTGTAGGTGTCTGTGTGTATGCGTTTGTGTATGTGCAGGTGTCTGTGTGTACGTATATGTGTTTGTGTGTGTATGTGTTTGTGTATGTGTGTAGGTGTTTGTGTGTGTGTTGGTGTATGTGTGTAGGTGTATGTCTGTGTATGTGTTTGTGTGTGTGTTTTTGTGTGCGTGTGTTTGTGTGTGTGTGTAGGCGTTTGTGTATGTGTAGGTGTCTGTGTGTACGTATATGTGTTTGTGTGTGTATGTGTTTGTGTATGTGTGTAGGTGTATGTGTGTGTATGTGTTTGTGTATGTGTGTAGGTGTATGTGTGTGTAGGTGTTTGTGTGTGTGTTGGTGTATGTGTGTGTATGTGTTTGTGTGTGTAGATGTACATATGTATATGTGTGTGTGTGTAGGTGCGTGTATGTATGCGCGTGTGTGTAGGACATGGATGCGACCTGGAGACGGCTTTCGCTAGAGGAGCAGCATCGTGAGGAGCCGGTCGACGGGGATGCTGCAGAGGGTGCTGGCGGGAAAATGAAATGATAGGACGCCAAAAACAGTCAAATGAAAGCAATAAGCAATCGTGATTGCTCAAAAATAAATCCCGTTGTATCTCGTTTTTTGGGGAAATCTATTTTTGAATATCTATTTGAATAGGCAATACATATACACTACATGACCAAAAGTATTGGGACACTTTCAAAAATGCCCGTTCTTAAGGGGATTTCTCAGGACCTAAAAGAGCATTTGATTTGTAACTTTTCTCACATAAGGGGTATAATCCAGCTGCCATTTTTCAATAAAAGTTACATCACCCTCGCGTTTCGGGGATCAGTAACAAATTGAGGAAAACAAAAACAGTTTTTTTGATCATCCTTCATCGCAAATAGCTGAGAATGAGCTGTAAAATTTTAGAAAATAGCTTACTATGTAAAATGATTTTACATACGGTCGTCACGGTAATCTGAAAATCAGAGCAACGTCCACCTCGGTCAAGTGAGCTTAATTAGCCATTCGTAATTGCGCAAAAGATTGCTTAAAGAAGGATATTTTTTGGGAAGTCACACCGCCGAAGAGCCCCTGCGTGACAGCTCTCAGTTTCGCAGCAAAAGTAATATTTAAAAAATGTAACAAACTAAGATTTTTTTGAGCAATCACGATTGCTTATTGCTTTCACTTGACTGTTTTTGGCGTTCCTATGATTTTATTTTCCCACCAGCACCCTCTGCAGCATCACCGTCGACCGGCCGCCTCACGATGTTGCTCCTCTAGCGAAAACCGTCTACAGGTTTCGTCAATATCCTACACTTACACGCATACATACATACATGCACCTACACACATATACATATATACACCTACACATACACCTACACACATATACATACTCCTACACACATACACAGAACTACCCACACACTCATGCCTGCACACAGACACAAACACACATGCTTACACACAGACACAAACACACATGCTTACACACATACACCTACACACACATACATACACCTACACACATACACACAACTACCCACACACTCATGCCTGCACACAGACACAAACACACATGCTTACACACACACACCTACACACACATACATACACCTACACACATACACACAACTACCCACACACTCATGCCTGCACACAGACACAAACTCACACACACATACACATACCCCCTACACACAAACACACATACTTCCACACACAAACACACACGCCTACATACACACACTCGTGATTACGAAAAACATAATTTGAATTCAAGATGACAAAATTGAAATTTTTTTTTTTTTGCTTCGGGTAAAACAAATTTTACTTATTACACGTTTAAAATGCCTATTTTTTTGTCTGGCCCATTTTCTATCAAGTTCAAAATTCTTTTTCCACTGCTTGAAACGTCTTTTTTTTCACTGACTAAGTGCTAAATGGCCATCGTGTTTTCACTTCAACATTTCCAATTTTTCCAAATTCCTCGATTTCCCTACCGAAATTCCCAGTTTTTTTCGCCGCATTTTACTAACGTTCATATGTTTTTTTCCCGCGTCAAGGTGTCTTCACACATCCCAGTGCTTCACACTTTGAATACAAGAGCTTTTCAAGCGCGATAAACAAAATGCGGTTCAAGACACAGAGTGGGATCCAAAATGTCCTCCAGATCGGCCTCCCCTCCTGCGTCGTGAGGTGTCCGAGGCTTGCAGAGACGTCATTGAAATTCGGCCAAACAATGGATGAAAAGGCCTTTAGATGTTTCGACGATAGATGACGTCACGAGACTCCTCTCAAACTTACTCATCCCAAATTCAGATAAATTATGAATAAATAAATAATAATCTTCTTTATCTTTAGTAATAATAAAGCTGAAAGTCTCTCTGTCCGGAGGATGTCTGTAGGATGTCTGTAGGATATCTGTAGGATGTCTGTGACGCGCATAGCGCCTAAACCGTTCAGCCGATTTTCATGAAATTTGGCACAAAGTTAGTATGTAGCATGGGGGTGTGCACCTCGAAGCGATTTTTCGAAAATTCGATTTTGTTCTTTTTTTATTCCAATTTTAAGAAAAAAAAACTATCATAAATTACGAAATTATCATAACGTGGAACCGTAACATGGGCACAAGCCAATTGGCGAGATACAAAATTATCACAACGTGGAACTGTAACGTCGGTACAAGCCAATTGGCGAGAAAATTCACCATACATTATTTTTAAATATACAAGCGAACCAAAATACCTTTAATTTTTCTATTACGGGCGAAGCCGTGCGGGTGCCACTAGTTACTAATAATAGAGCTGAAAGTCTCTCTGTCCGGAGGATGTCTGGATGTCTGTAGGATGTCTGTGACGCGCATAGCGCCTAGACCGTTCGGCCGATGTTCATGAAATTTGGCACAAAGTTAGTAGGTAGCATGGGGGTGTGCACGTCGAAGCGATGTTTCGAAAATTCGATTTTGTTCTTTTTCTGTTCCAATATTAAGAAAAAAAAAAAATCATAAGATGGACGAGTAAATGACGAAATTATCATAACGTGGAACCGTAACACGGGCACAAGCCAATTGGCGAGATACGAAATGATCCTAACGTGGAACCGTAAGATGGGTTCAAGCCAACTGGCGAGAAAATTCACCATCCATTATTTGTAAATATACAGGCGAACCAAAACACCTTTTGATTTTTCTATTACGGGCAAAGCCGTGCGGGTATCACTAGTAATAATATAAATGAAAAAGTGGCGAAGAGCTTGATCGTGTACAAAAATGAAGAAACCAATATATATATATATATATATATATATATATATATATATATATATATATATATATATATATATATATATATATATATATATATATATATTGTAACGGATTCGGTGCGACTTCCACTTTCTTGAAATGAAGACACAGTTCTTGATAAAACACAGGAAATTTATTTACACTATGTACAGGAAAGATCTTCAACAACTGCTAAATTCATCATCAGCAATTAAGCAATTATCACACAACACCGTAAACTCAACGTTTACACACGTATTTACTTCCAAATACGAAAACAACACAGCGAAATGCCTCGCAATAAACAGAGCAAAAATGCACTCAGTTCGAAATCTGAATCGAAACTGACTGTTTATCCATCGCTAACGGCTTAAATACACCGAAAAGAATTTTCCACAACATTCTTACCTCTTCGCGAAATGCGTAGACCGTTATCAATGAAAAGAAAGAAAATAGGGGAGCGTATACTTTAGCGGAATGAAAAGGGGTTGTATATCCATTACGGGAAACTATTTACAGGTTACGTTACTACAATAATTACTATTTACAGGATTTGTAACATTGCCCCCTTCCTAAGGACTGCACGTCCCGGGCAGTACAATCCCCAGAAAGGGTGCCAAACTTCTATCACAAGTTTACAAATATACACATTAATTAATAACTAACAGATACAGAAAACACAATAATAACAAGAAATATTACTAAACATTAAAAGCAAAAATTATCTACAACTTTTATGTTATCAACCATGGTTGTTTACGTAATACTCATGAACTATGGCCATAGTATGGGGCTAACCGATCATAATGTACAACCCTAGGTTTTGCATTAGGTGATTTTTGGATCCTCACTACGACGTCATTTAGTCGGTTAACGACTTTGTAGGGTCCATCCCAATGCGACTGCAATTTGGGTGAAAGACCTTTCCGTCGGATGGGATTCCATAACCAAACCTTGTCGCCTTCGTTGAATTCATGTCCAGTAGACCTTGTGTCGTATCTGGTCTTCATCTTCTCCGCCGCGATGTTGATTCGCTCTCGTGCGAAGTTATGAACGTCTTCATCACAAGGTAGCCGAAGCTCTCGTCCGAAGAGCATCTGAGATGGGGCATATCCGGTAGTCTCGTGGACAGCACTGCGGTAGGCCAGCAGGAACAAAGGTAGCTTCTTGTCCCAATCCTGTTGATTTCTGGATACCATAAGTGAGAGATTATTCAGGATTGTGCGGTTAAATCTCTCCACCATGCCGTCTGATTGTGGGTGTAGTGGTGTTGTCCTAGTTTTCTCAATTCCGAGAATTTGACATAGGCCCTTAAACACAGCAGAGATGAAATTCCTCCCTTGATCGGAATGAATCTGCAAAGGTGTTCCATATCTCGAGATCCAGTGTTGGACTAGAGTCTCTGCTACGGTGGTAGCCTCTTGATCTGGAATGGGATATGCTTCCGGCCATTTGGTGAAGTAGTCGATGGAAACAAGAATGTATTTGTTCCCATCAGCAGTTCTTGGTAGAGGACCCAGGATGTCGATCCCAATTCGTTCGAAAGGAGCTCCAACGTTGTACAGATGTAGCTTCCCTCTGCTTCTCTTCTTCGGTCCTTTACGAGCAGCACAGGCGTCACAAGAATGGCACCACTTCTCCACGTCATCCTTCGCCTTGCTCCAGAAGAAGCGCTCCCGAACTTTATTGAGGGTTTTCAAGACACCAAAATGTCCTCCAGTCGCACTACTATGTATTTCTTTCAGAACATCTGAAATCCTTGATCGGGGAAGTAGTAACTGCCACCTAGATGTTTTGCCGTCGTCAGATTCCCATTTCCGGTGTAGCACGCCGTTCCGTAAATGGAGTGAGTTCCATAAAGCCCAGTATCTTTTTGTTGCAGGACTGAAGATAGAAACGTCCTGCCAGCTAGGGCGTCGACTGTCACTTTCCATGAACTCCAAAATTGGTTTTATGTCGGGGTCTTCAAGTTGATCTTTTCGAACTTGGTCATCACTCCATGGATCAGGTTCTGATGATGTTGGAGTCACTGTCACCTGATAGGCGGTAGGGCTAGTCGTTCCATACTGTTTCTCCATTCGGGAACAATAGTGGCAGTTCTCAGGACAAGGTCTCCTTGATAAAGCGTCAGCATTACCGTGAGATAACCCTTTCCGATGCTTGATCTCCATGTCATATTCCTGGAGCCGCTGTATCCATCTGGCTATCTGGCCTTCTGGATTCTTGAAGTTCAAAAGCCAAGTTAACGAGGCATGATCTGTCCGAAGCAGAAATTTTCGGCCGTAGAGGTAATGATGGAAGTGTTCTACAGCTTTCACTATGGCCAGTAACTCCTTTCTGGTGACGCAGTAATTTCGCTCCGACTTTGATAAGCATTTGCTCCAATAAGCGATGACATGTTCATTTCCGTCAATTTCTTGGGATAAAACAGCTCCGATGCCCTCGTTGCTCGCATCAGTGTCCAGGATGAAGGATTTTTCAGGCTGAGGATAGGCGAGGATAGGCGTTGATGTTAAAGCCTCCTTCAGTCGTAGAAATGCATCTTCGCATTCTTTGGACCATTCAAACTTTTGCTTGCTCTCCGTCAGCTTATGCAAAGGTCGTGCAATGTTGGAAAAACCCCTCACAAACTTCCTGTAGTACGTGCAGAGCCCCAGGAAACTTCGCAGCTGATGGATGTTTTCGGGACGACTCCAACTCTTGACAGCAGATACCTTTTCTGGATCGGTTTGTACACCTTCAGAAGAGATGATGTGACCAAGGTAGTTCACTTCCCGGCGAAACAAATTACATTTAGACGGGCTTAACTTCAAATTGGCTTCCTTAAGCTTTTGCAGCACCTTCCTAAGATTTGCCAGATGTTCTTCGAAACTGCGTCCCACGATGATGATATCGTCTAAGTAGACCAGACAGGATTCGTAGGAAAGTCCTCTTAACACTGTCTCCATAAGACGCTCGAACGTAGCTGGTGCATTGCAGAGGCCGAAGGGCATCACTTTAAACTGCCATAAGCCTTGTCCAGTTGTAAACGCTGTCTTCTCTCGGTCATCAGGGTGTATCTCAACCTGCCAGTAGCCGCTCTTCAAGTCCAGGGTCGAAAACCACTTGTGTCCGGAAAGAGTGTCTAAGGTGTCGTCTATCCGTGGAAGAGGGTAACTGTCTTTCTTGGTGATTTCATTCAGTCGTCGGTAATCGACACAAAATCTGGTGGAGCCATCTTTCTTTCGGACCAAGACGATGGGAGAGGCCCAAGGACTGGATGAGGGTTCGATTACATCATTCTCCTTCATCTCTTTCAGGAGGGTTTCAACCTCTTCCTTCTTAGCGAACGGTAGTCGTCTTGGATGCTGTTTAATAGGGGGTGTTCTCCAGTGTAAATCCTATGCTGCGTTAAATTCGTACGGCCAACATCCTCCGATGTAGATGAAAACAGATGCTTGAAGTCGTCCACCAATTGTTCCGCAGCAGTTCTTTGATCCTTCGATAAGGGTGCACTCCCAATTAACTTCGATGTCAAGGACTCAGAAGACACAGTCTCGGGGGAATTGATTCTTCTAATGATGCAGTTTACGGGAGTACAAGTTGCTAACACTTCGCCTTTCCGGATATTCCTTGGCCTTTCACTCACGTTGGCGACTCTCACAGGAATTACATCCTTGGAAAGGTCCACAAGCGTAGATGCCACCAGCACTCCTTTTAGGTTATTGCTTAGGTTAGGGTATTCAATGAGTCCAAATCGAAAACTATTGCTTTCTTCAAGGGAGCCAGGTATTAATGATTCTGACCTTGAGGGAATCGATAAATCTGTTTGAGCTATTATTTGATGAGCGGATTTTACATCACTCTCTGCAGGGAAAACGGCTATGTCTTCTCTCATCGAGTGCAGCTCATTAGTCTTGAAGTCGAGAGTGAAGTCATATTTCTTCAAAAAGTCCAATCCGAGAATGAAGGGGTCCGCGATATTAGCGACGAATGCCGTATGATGGTAGGTGGCATTCCCAAACACTATTTCCAAGTCCACTTTACCGTCAATCTCAATTTTGTCACCTGTCACAGTCTGGAGACTTACGCGTGGCGATGTCCACAGCAGTTTCAATCCAAATTCACGAGCCACATCTGTCCTAATGATTGTCACATTGGCTCCAGTGTCAACAATCAGTCTGCAGGGGTTCCCATTTACAAGTGCGTAAATGAAAAGTCCATCACTGCCACTACTAGAAGAGGAAATCTGCAGAGCTTTAGTGGTGGTGATTTCCTTCCCTCGCGTAGCTTGGCGAGCCGGACAACTCCTTCGCAGGTGTCCTTCACTACCGCATTTCCAGCACTTCTGCTCTTGTTTCTTTTGGGCTGTTATGCTGCTCAAATGTCTTGTCAAGTCACCGAGTTGTCTCTCAAGTTCAGCGAGGTGGGACGACCTGGAATCAGACTCATCAGCTTCCTGTCCGGATTAGATGGCGATCCACACGGGTTGCTTCTTGGGCGGCCTCGTATCTCATCGCATACACAACGGCAGAATTCAAGTCTTTGACATCCGCCATCCGTAGAGCTTTCTGGATTTCCGGATCTCGAACCCCGTCGATGTAGTAGTTGAGTGCCAGGTTGTCTCGAACATCCGCAGGGCAGTCGTAAAAAGCAAGATGAGACAATCTCTCGACGTCCGCCGCTAGCTCTTGCAGGGTTTCCCCGGTTTTCTGGAAACGGGACTTCAACTGGAGTCGGCTGAAATCTTTCTGGCACTTCTCACCGAAGCGAAGCTCCAACGCAGATGTGAGGGCGGCGAAATCCAGGCGCTGGCTGTCCGGAAGGGTCTGGAGAATGTCCGCTGCGTCACCTCTCAGGGATGATGCTACAAGATGACAGGCCTTGGTAGCAGAGTCCCATCCGTTCGCTTCCGCCACTATCATGAATTGAGTTTTGTAAACCTGCCACGAAGTTTTCCCATCAAATGTGGCAAGTTTAATGGACGGTCGAGCAACCGATGTGGGAGCGCCAAACTGTACAGAGCTGCTTTCCGCGGTCGCCAGTCTCCTTTCCACGTCCTTAAAGATCTCTTCTTTAAGTAGAGTAAATTTCTTGTCTTCTTCTTCCAACTTATTTTCCACATTGGCGATACGCTCTTCCACAGTATCAAATTTTTCTTCCAGAGCCTCAACTTTATCTCCCATTGCGGTTAGTTGATTCTCCATCATGGTTTTCATCGACGTTAGGTCCCTTTTTATTTCATCTTGA
Source organism: Uloborus diversus (assembly GCF_026930045.1). Classification (NCBI taxonomy): domain Eukaryota; kingdom Metazoa; phylum Arthropoda; class Arachnida; order Araneae; family Uloboridae; genus Uloborus; species Uloborus diversus. Next base: position 2,615,698 of record NW_026558209.1, read on the forward strand.
CTTGTAGTAATTTTAGCAGTTAAATCACTATTTAACTGTTCTTGGTTAGTCGCCAATTCATTTTTCAATTGTTCTTGGTTAGTCGCCAATTCATTTTTCAATTGTTCTTGGTTAGTCGCCAATTCATTTTTTAATTGTTCTTGGTTAGTCGCCATATCATTTTTTAATTGTTCTTGATTAGCCGCCAAACTTTCGGTCAAGTCACTTTTCACGGCATTAATTGCTGCCAGAAGTTGTTTTAATTGGTCATCCATTGCGCGAGTAATCACCATAAAAACAAAGTCTATAAATTCAAACAGTCTTTATGAAAAAAAAAAATGTCCAAAGTCACACTTACTCCAAGAAAGTCCAGAAGAAGCCCCACGTTGGGCGCCAAATTGTAACGGATTCGGTGCGACTTCCACTTTCTTGAAATGAAGACACAGTTCTTGATAAAACACAGGAAATTTATTTACACTATGTACAGGAAAGATCTTCAACAACTGCTAAATTCATCATCAGCAATTAAGCAATTATCACACAACACCGTAAACTCAACGTTTACACACGTATTTACTTCCAAATACGAAAACAACACAGCGAAATGCCTCGCAATAAACAGAGCAAAAATGCACTCAGTTCGAAATCTGAATCGAAACTGACTGTTTATCCATCGCTAACGGCTTAAATACACCGAAAAGAATTTTCCACAACATTCTTACCTCTTCGCGAAATGCGTAGACCGTTATCAATGAAAAGAAAGAAAATAGGGGAGCGTATACTTTAGCGGAATGAAAAGGGGTTGTATATTCATTACGGGAAACTATTTACAGGTTACGTTACTACAATAATTACTATTTACAGGATTTGTAACAATATATATATTCAGTGAAGCACCGTTTTTATGCGTTTTTGAAGGGAATATGCGGAAAAGGCGTATAAATGAAAAACGTATAATTGATAAAACCATACTAAAGAGAAACACATAAACGGTGCTTCACTGTATATACACTGCTCGAGATTGAAAATGCAACACCAAGAAGGAGTGTTCAGACGTACATCACTGAGTTATGTAAATGATGTGAAATGTCATTTGTGGTTACAGTTAAAGACGCGAGAATAGAAAATATTAGTTAAACAATGATCAACAATGATATTACTGTTATTTAACATTTATTTTATCATTATAGAAAAACTTGTGTTATAGTAATAAAAAATTTTTAAACCGTCAGTTTTTTGTGGGCCCCCTATATTATGGGTATATATATATATTATATAAAAATGGAGTTTGGTAAATTTGTTCCTTAAGATCTCAGAAACTACCCGGCAGATTTGGCTGAAACTTTCACCGTTTGTTCTTTTTGGCACTGGGGAGGTTTGTAGACCAGTTCGAAAAAAATCCGACTGATAGTTCCTTTTTTATTCTAATTTGTCCAAATTTTCGCATAAATGCCCCAATATGACGGTGAAAAAATATGTGCACATATTAAAATTATGTGTCCATCGAAAGCGCTTATTTTTCTGCTGAAGATGGCATCTGTTACAAAGTTCTTAGTTGTATGAAAAACGAGTTATGGGCTTTTTTGTTCCATGTTCGAAGGCTTTCCTCAATACAATTCATTTTTTAATGTATCATCTCAACTCCCAGTTCAAAGAAAGAATTGTTGAATATTTTTGTGTTTCGTCTGACTGTTTGAGGCTTTTCTCAAGTCAAATCTTAAAGTAACGTTTTTTCCCCAAGATTGGCTAATAATAACTAGATTTGGCTGATTATTTTTCATTTAAACGGAACTTCAATTGTAATTACTGGGTTTTTTTATATTTATTTGTGCTGATTGGACACTTAATCATTATCCAATCTAACAGCAGAAACCTCGCCAAAATTTATGTAGAAAGATTTCAGTAGCGGATGCATTTGGCATTTTTTTCAACTGTCGCGGTTTTTGAAGCCAAAGACTATGTAATAATGTTTGTCAGCTTTCAGAATGTAAACAAAATATCGCCAATAAAGAATCATTAAAAACTTTTTTTACTGTAAAATAATCCAACAACTAAATTAGACAAATCCATAAACAGCACAAAAACTTCCATTAATGTGACTTTGTGCACAAATTCAAACCAACGTCAAATTTTACTACTTATTTTGGAAACATTACGGATGAAATTGTCTAGCGCCATTTTATGGTGACCAAAAGTATTTTAGCATATGGCGACAATATCTCTTTAACAAAAATTAGTAACATACCGTTTTACAAAGTAAGGAGGGGGAGCATTATTCAAGGTATCCCAAAACGATTTCCGCAAATTCGGTAATATTTTAAATCGCACCAAGAACCCACAATAATTGAAATTTTCCAAAATAACTAAAGCAAGTTTAAATGGGATCACGTGCGCGCGGCTACATTTTTTTAAACAGTTCGTTCTTCAATAGACATGCAGAGAAGGTAAGACTCAATGTAAAAGAAAAAAAAAAAATTAACTGATAAAACTTTTTAAACATGTGAAGTTTAATTTCATATTTCGGAAATTCTTCACATTTGTATACGCTTAAATTTCGTGTTTTCGTTTCTAAATGAATACTATTTTGCTCATTTTACTTACTGCTACTTTAGTTTTATGAGTAAGGAAGAAGCTAGATTTTAAATCACGTCAAAAAGGTGTGTTTTAAGTTCTTTCACTTAAAACAGAAAACAAATGCAAGTAACGATTGTTTCTCATAATTATTGCTAACCCAGGCAACGCCGGGTATTTTTGCTATTTGTTTACATTTTTCTTTGCCAAAGAAAAAACATCCGCTTCACTTGCAAAAGGGCTGGGTTCCGGTAGCGTGATCGCTTGGCGAGTTAGGCGCTGAGCAGTTCAGTCTAGGATTATATCTTTAAAGCAACCGTAAATGTAATTCATTGTTTTGGCGATTTGTTTTGGAAGAAAAGAAACTTTTGATTTGTTTTTATCCGAGTGAAATGTACGATATTTTCTTCTTTTTTTCTAACGATGATTTTTAAATGTTCCACTGGATGTTTTTTTTTTCGTTAGACGGATGGATTATGAGAGCGTGGTTGCTGGGCGAGTTTGGCGATAAACAATAGAGTTGCGGAACTATTTTTACATTTGAAAGATATTATTTGATATCTTTTTTTTTTTTTTTTGTTTATTTGCGAAATATTTTAAATTGTAGTAAAAACCGCTTCACTCGCTAAATAGAGTTTTAAAGCAACTGTAAATTTAATTTAATGATTTGACGAAAAGTTTTGAATTCCAAAGAAACCTTAATAGGTTTTTTTTTCTTTAAAAAAATGTGTACGCATTTTATACAAAGAAAAATGATCATTTTGCGTCAGAGGGGGAGAGTGCGTCAATTTTTTTTTTTTTTCATTCAGCGGACTTCCATTAAGTTTTTAGCACGGGCATCGCTGTGCGGGTACTGCTAGTATATATATAAAATCCATAGTAGGATTTGAAAAAAGGTTTTTGAAATCATTTATACTAAAAGTTTCCAGAAAGAAAAACAGCCGGTTAGAAAGTTTACGTCTGTCTCAAAACCAAAAGTTTGTGAGCGCAGAGATCGTCCTTTTGTCAATACACACCGAAGAAATCGTCCGCGTTCCGGGATGGGGGGGGGGGGGGGAGAAGCGCAACGAAAGCAAACGGAGGGAAATATTTCCTAAACGCAAAAGAAAAACTAATTCTGAATTCCGGCAAATATCCATCGAACAGAAAATCGAGGGCGTTTTAAAATGTTTTGCATTCATTCGAAGCGCCCTATAAACATAAATCTCGCCGAACGGACGTCGAATACAAAATGGACCTTTCGAATGCATTCGAACGCGCCGTTGAAGTGTCTTCGGAAGGGATTTCGGAAAATTTTTCAGCTTCTCTATGGAGGAGAAAAAACGGGAGATATTTCAGATTTATTTTTTTTATCTTCTCCCGGAATTCTCGTTTTATTTATTTATTTTTGAAAGGAAAGAACTCTCGCGTTCGCTTCGATTTACGGAGGAGGCTTTCTGCGGATTAGAACGTCTCCGGGAAGAGAACTTTAATGAAGTTCCGTTCTATACCTGGAAGATTGGAATGGTTTTTTTTTTTTCGTTCGATTTTTAAGAATCTCGGTGCTCTATTTTGACGGATTGCGAGCGATGCATTGGTCAGGGAGTTTCAGTCTTGTCTTCTTTACTAATAATAGAGCTGAAAGTCTCTCTGTCCGGAGGATGTCTGGATGTCTGTAGGATGTCTGTGACGCGCATAGCGCCTAGACCGCTCGGCCGATTTTCATGAAATTTGGCACAATGTTAGTATGTAGCATGGGGATGTGCACCTCGAAGCGATTTTTCGAAAATTCGATGTGGTTCTTTTCATATTCCAATATTAAGAAAAAAAAATATCGTAAGATGGACGAGTCAATTACGAAATTATCATAACGTGGAACCGTAACATGGGCACAAGCCAACTGGCGAGAAAATTCTTACATTATTTGTAAATATACAGGCGAACCAAAAGACCTTTTGATTTTTCTATTACGGGCAAAGCCGTGCGGGTATCACTAGTTTTCAAATAAATGAGCACTTCGATAGGGTTCTGTTTTCAGCAGTCAACCCCTCAGGTCCCCCTCACACGAGGCAACAGAGTGGAATCAATTTTCGAACGGGCGGTTATCAAGACGTGTAACCAATGTAGAAAAATAAAGGGACTCTTCGGACCAGGGCCGCAGAGAGGCAATGCCTTGTCAGTCATGTTACCGGGCTCGTCCCGCCCCCCAAAAAAAAGAAAAAAAGAAGAAAAGTAAAGAAAAGGATAAAAAGAAGAAACAAAGGGGAAAGAAGCAAAGAAAATGGGGGGAGAAGAAGAAAAATAAGTGGGGGAAATATATCAAAACTCCTTGCTAGAAAACAATTTGCTCTATTTTAAGTGCCATAGGAGTAAATATCAAAAGAGTAAATTTTACGTTTCTTCTTATTCGGAGTCCCCCCCCCCCCCCATTTTAAATTCTTTTTTTTTTCTTCCTTTTTTCCCTTCATTCTTTTCTTTTTCTCTCTTTTTTTTGAGCAATCACGATTGCTTATTGCTTTCATTTGACTGTTTTGATGTGCTATCATTTTATTTTCCCGCCAGCACCCTCTGCAGCACCCGACCGTCTCCTCACAATGCTGCTCCTATAGCCAAAAACGTCTCCAGGTTGCATCCATATCCTACACACACGCGCATGCATACACCACACACACACACCTACACACATGCACACACACGCAAACATACAGACACCTGCACATACACACACACCTACACGCAACTACCCACACACTCATGCCTGCACACAGACACAAACACATATGCTTCACACACATACACATTCCCCCCCCAAACACACAAACACTCATACACACAACTACCCACACACTCATACCTGCACACAGACATAAACACACATGCCTACACACATACCCCTTACACCCAAACACACATACCCCCCACACTCACATAAACACACACACACTCGTGATTGCGAAAAACATAATTTGAATTCAACATTACAAAATTCAAATTAATATTTTTTTTTTTTTTTTTGCGTCAATGTCGCCGGGCCCTAGTTTCCGACTAGTTTCACATGGCCTGTTGTCGGGCCTGTATCAGACACACCAGGCACATGTACAGCTACCATTCTCATCCTGATCAGTTGAATACTCTCTTCAGTTGATTCAAATAATCAGGACATGGCCGGGCGGCATATCAAGAACATTTACTCGGCTTGAGACCTTGTAACAGTTTTAGTACTCCTGATTGGATAGCCGACACAAATACGTCACCCATGTTTTTTTCCCTCATCCAACGTATGTGAAAAAACTTCGTTCCTCAGAAAATCTGATTTCACGTTTGAGTTTTTTTAATGTCCCCCCCCCCCCTTGCTAGTAATGTCTAGGAAATGTCGTTTTGAAATGAAACAATAATAAGAACATACTGGAACCGCTGTACAGACAAGTCGACGCATCAGTTTAAGTTTAGCCATTTTGAATCGGATTTTTCATTGATGCGGAGCTAGGGTTACCACAGCAAAGTTACGGGTTCTGCCAAATCAGCCAAAAATAATATTGTTACAAATTCTGTAAATAGTAATTATTGTAGTAACGTAACCTGTAAATAGTTTCCCGTACTGAATATACAACCCCTATACATTCGGCTAAAGTATACGACAACCTATTTCTTTTTTTGTTCGTTGATAAAATTTGATAACGGTCTACTATTTTCATGAAGCGTTTGGAATGTTGTGGAATATTTGAGAGATTTCTTTCGATGTTTATAAAAGCGTCCCGCGTGATAAAAAGTTGAGTTTCGATTGAGAATTTGTTCTGAGAGTGTATCAGCTCTGTTTATTGCGAGGCATTTCGCTGTGTTGTTTTTCGTATTTGGAAGTAAATACGTGTGTAACCGTTGAGTTTACGGTGTTGCGTGATAATTGCTTAATTGCTGATGAATAATTTAGCAGTTGTTGACGATCTTTCCTGTACATAGTGTAAATAAATTTCCTGTGTTTTTCATCAAGAACTGTGTCGTCCTTTCAAGAAAGTTTGAAGCCGCACCGGATCCGTTACAATATTTTATTTAATAAACATTTCACGTGGCGCTAATCATTGCTCGAAGTAAAAAATCACCAAACGCAATAACTTGCCAGAAAAGACAACCAATCAACCACGCACTCCAATCCAAAACGGCTGATCTTAAGCTGATGCGCCGGCTCTCATATAGAGGAGCCTTAGAGCAGGGGGGCATTTCAGCACTTTTTTGGGGGGTCAAGTTTCTTAAATATGAGTTTCCTTACTATGGTACAAAACACATACTGGTTAACAGGAGTTGGTCATAAAACGGGTCAAATATCAAACAAAAATAGTGTTTAAAAACATGATAACTTAATTATAAAATGAATTAAAGTTTATGACAAAATTTTAACTCATTTTGTATAAAACACCCTACATAAGTCATCTTTGAAATAACGGAAAACACTTGCTCGTGCCTGGAAATGTGTCGAGTTTAATCAACTATTACTGAAAACTAGAGAGATTTTTCAAGAATAAACATTGGTTTGTGATTTACAAAAATTGAAATTTGCCCATTTTTTATCATTCTGCTCAAAACATTTAGGAGTGTGACCACCCCCTCTCACCCCTCCTATTTGCCCCCCCTTCCTTAGAGTAAGCGGAGCAATCTCTAAAGTAGAGGAGTGACGTTTTTATGTGCTAACCCAATCAGCAATCTCCAAGTTTTTATGTGATCTCTAGCGAAGTAAAGGTTGATTATATGCTCGACTCACGACTAAACGACTCGAGTCGACTCGGTTCAGTTTTAACAGCGTTGTGGAGCTGCTGCTCGAATAAATTCGGCTAATTAGAAGAAAAGTTGATTCAACTAAACAGCCATTGGGTGACGCGGCGAAAAAGGGCAGTCGACAAGTTGACAGGCATCTTTTTTCGAAAATCCTCAACCGCCTATGTGCAAGAGGCCTTAGAGACCACGGGAAATATGGGTTCCCCCGAGTTCAAAACTCATTAAAAAAAATTATTTGACCCAATTAATTTATAAATTGTGTTCGTTTAATGTTACTCGTACACGCATTTTTATAAAAATATGCTTGTGAAACATATACGGTCGCGATATCGGTTAAAAGAGCATCCCGCTTAACGTAATAAATTTTCAGTGTACCAAACCAGCGTCATTTGTTATTTCGATCCCGAAAAATGGAATATCACGCCTATTAGAATAATTTTTAGAGTCAAATTGACTATTTTATTAAGCGGGTTTGACTGCAGTTTTATTTAATTGTTTTCACTTATTTAAATATCTAGTTAATTAATTATTTAAACTTTCCAGCTGTGTAGTTAAGATTATATTTTCAATACAGATGAAGCTTGGGTATTTCATATTTTATGAAAAACAGCGTGACAGGTGATACAAAATGGGAGATACTGCGTAAGGTGGAGTGTGACACTTTGCGAAAAAAAGTGGGAAGGGGTGGAATTCATTGGAAAAAAAGCGTGACACTTTGAAAAAAAAAGTGAGTTGGGGGTGGAATTCGTTTTAAAAAAGTGTGACACTTTGTGAAAGAAAGTGGGGAGGGGTGGAATTCATTTAAAAAAAGTGTGATACTTTGTGAAAGTGGGAAGGGGTGCAATTCATTGAAAAAAAGTGTGACACTTTGTGAAAAAAAGTAGGTAGGGTGGAATTCATTTTAAAAAAGTGTGACACGTTGTGAAAAAAAATGGGTAGGGGTGGAATTCATTAAAAAAAGTGTGACACTGTGAAAGAAAGTGGGGAGGGGTGGAATTCATTATAAAAAGTGTGATACTTTGTGAAAGTGGGAAGGGGTGGAATTCGTTGAAAAAAAAAGTGTGACATTATTTATATGGACACCCCTCAAGGATGTCGTGCCACATGAGCCGACCAAGGAGGATAGAAGAAAGGGGAGACGCTCAACGCAACAAAACCTGAAGCTAAAACCGTAACCGGGTTTAACTGACGCGGGGAAAAGTCTACCCAAAACATTCGGATTTGAAGGTTTTTTTTTATCAGTGCTATTTTACCCAGAATGCTGCGTTCAATAGTCAATATTTTCAGTTAATTTAACTAAAATGCCCGGGAAACAAGATTCCAGGGATATCTTTCCTGCCATTATAAAAGAATATTTAAATGTAAGGTTTACGTATTGGGGAAAAAATATTGAAAGAAAAAAAAAAGCAATTCACTTAGACAATTATATTCAAAATTATTACACTTTAAAGGGCAATAGTGGGTAACACAAAGGGTTAGATATTTTGCAGGCAAGAAGTCATTTATGCCAGGACAGTGGAAAAAATGGCAAAAACAGAATTAGAGAAAGTTGGATTGAGTTCTGTTAACAAAAAGATATAGGAATAAAATTTTTTAGCTATCAATTTTATTATTTACTAGTGGCACCCGCACGGCTTTGCCCGTAGTAGAAAATGAAAAGGTCATTGGTTCGCCTGCATATTAACAAATAATTGAGGATGAATTTCTCGCCAATTGGCTATGTTAAATGGCTCACCCATGGCTTATAACGATTCCACGTTATGATGATTTCGTAATTTACTATTCCACGTTGTGATGATTTGCTCGGAAAAAGTTTCTTAAAATTAGAATATAAAAAGAACCATATCGAATTTTCGAAAAATCGCTTCGAGGTGCACACCCCCATGCTACATACTAACTTTACCAAATTTCATGAAAATCGGCAGAACAGTTTAGGCGCTATGCGCGTCACAGACATCCTACAGACATCCAGACATCCTCCGGACAGTGAGACTTTCAGCTTTATTATTAGTAAAGAAGATTATATTTATTTATAATTTGCAAAATTTGCGTTTAGGAACAAAAGTAATCCTTTTAAACCTCCACCACAACATGTTGCAATATAATGCAGTAAAATTTCTCTATGAGCCTAATTCTTTTAAACTTAAAATTTCAGATAAGTAAATTTTTTTCAAAATTAGGTTTAAAATTTAGGTTTGGCACATTTCTGCCAAAGGTAGGAAAAAAAAATTCTAAAAGTGTCCTTGGAGCCGACAATGGACTTGACATTTCATCTCTGGCGCCACGTCTCCGATTGATGACGTCATTTCCGTTTCAAGTCGAAATGTCACCTCCATCGTGACGAAAGAACCGAAAAGAAATAACTCTCGCGAAATTGAGCTGTTACTTAAGCGGGACGTTTCGAAAGAGTCTCGAGCAAAGCCCCTCGCGTGTGACGAACGAACGTCACGTGACTGACTGCTGTGTGAAATCACGAAGGGGCGAAAATGATGCCACTTCCACGCCACTTCCGATGACAAATGGATGAAGGAGCGTCAGTGGCGCATTCGAAACGGAGTGGCTTTTCATATCGTTTGACATCCTGGTAGGTTGATGCAGATAGATAGCGAAACAGACAGATATAAATAGATAGATAAAATAGATAAATGTAAAAGGATACGTATAAATAGATAGAAAATTTAAATAGTCTAATATTTTAATAGTCTAATATTTAAATAGTCTTTATATCTATTAGAA